>NW_012236512.1:0-63126 GCF_000787575.1 Acytostelium subglobosum LB1 | reverse complement strand
GTTGGKCCACAGTTGTAGAAGTTGTGGTCGTGGTAGTCGTAGTAGTTGGATCAGAGGTGGTCGAAGTGGTAGTAACAGGAGTATCAGGGATACAAGCTGGTTCCTTGGAGAAATCCAAACCAGTTGGGATGGAGAATGGAACGACACCACTGGTGGACTTACCCAGGACACATTGGGCAATAGGTGGTCCCAAAGGAGAGGAATCACCTGAGTCACGTATGGCATGGATGGCAATTGCACGACCAATCAAGTTTGGATTGTTGTTGAAGTTTGGCAAGTCTTTGGTGGACCAGAGGTAGTAGCCGACACCATTCTTGTAGACACAAATGTTTCCAAGATCACCATATTCACGGTTGGCCGCGGGTGGCAAAGCATGAACCTGGTTGGCAGTCTTCCAATGTCCTCCAATAGAGGAACCATTCATCCATTGGATATCTCCATAGTTGTGGATATGGATACCATGGGCCACGGTGGTGTCAAGTCCTGTGACTGAAGCAGCAAAGACTGTTGTACCATTGTTGTAGACAGTAACATGGACAAAACCTCCAACCTGGTTGTTCTCAACAACATTAGTGGGCTGGAGAACACAAACAGCCTTAGAGAGAGATGTAACTTGGAGGTAGGCTGAATTGTCCACGGGGGCAAGCTGACCGGCAATGGAAAAGGTGGTTGGGTTTCCAATTCCTATTACACATTGGGCATGACTATTTGGAAATATAGGAAAGCAATCTGGTTAGAAGTTGGTAGTTTGATTTAAAAATATGGTACATACACTTTGGCAGAAGCTTTACACTTAGTAGTAGAAGAATCAATAATTGAAATTGATCTTCCAATTATAGACTGCGCAGAGGTGAGAGAGTAGTCGTTAGAAACAGTGAGGCCATCCCATACACCTTGGCTATTCGCCTTGGTGACAGATCCTAGTAATCCTTTTGGACAATTGTCAAAGCTGAAACCAGATTCTCCGGATGAGGTAGTGGTACTAATATCACCAGTCGATCTAATAACCAATCGATAAGTTGCGCCAGCAGGGATATTGTTGATATTGTATCCAACAACCCATTTGTTGTTCTAGTAACGAGGTTAAAGAAAATAGAATAATATTGTATTAATAATAATAATAATATTGATTTATTTATATTATTATGTTAACTTACGTAGGTGATTTGGAGAGATCCAGTTATTCCCAATGGTGAATTGGAAGAAAAAGAACATGATCCATAGGTATCGGCATAGACCAACGAGGATGCAATGCAAAGTAGAAGAATAAATTTAGGGATATGTTTCATGATTGATGGATAAAAGTTATTAGTTTGTTCTAATAGTGAATGAACGAATAAATGTAAGAATGAATGAATCGTTCTTGGTTCCCTGATAGTATTTTGAGCATGATGACAAGATCCTTATGGTACAACAAAGAAACTATTAGAGATTGATCAAATACTATCAGGGAACTTTGTTGCCCTCATTTCATGTACATGTCAATTGTTATCCATGCGAGTGGAGTTGCAAACGAGAATCCTTATTTTGAACGTAAAGACAATGTTCCCTGATTAGGTATTTTCAGCATGATGGCCTGGCCCTTAGCCCACTCTTTGTCCTTTTGTAATAACACAATCCCTGATCAATAACTGGGCCTAATACCTTCCCCAATTTGGGACTTGTCCTTTCACAAAACTGCGACATTTGACTTGATCAAAAAGAGATATTTCAGTCTCCTCTGGTGGTCGTGCTAACAAAAACACATCTTTTTGGGAATCTAGAAAAAAATGGGTCATCATCTTTGCCAGCGAGTCTGCACTCCAGCGAGAACCTCCACTTGCACTACCCTCCACCTCCACAAAAGCCTCCAACCAACCCAGTTTTGCCAATGGAAGTCGGGGAGGTATTTGTTCCTAATCAGGAAGGTGACCACGGTCAGTGCTTGTCGTCCGTCCAGTGGGTGACGGTGACGAAAGAAGAACTTTAAATCGAAAGTTTGAGAGAGAGAGAGTGAGTGAGAGAGACAGTCATTGAGATGATACAGTAACTCACAACTACACCAATGGCAATTGATAGATTATCATAAGTAAGTAGTGCACAAATAATAATAATAAGTTATTGTATTGTTTTACAACAGCGAGGGATGCTCGCCTCATTCAGGATCGGTCCTTAAAGGAGCAGCATGGCAATGAGGGCAATGACAATGGTGAAAGCTGGAGCAACGATCGAGGAGCTGTTTGGACCGGTAGTGGTGGTGGTGGTTGGGCGGCTGGTAGTGGTCGAGGTAGTGGTAGAGGCAGCAGTAGTGCCAGTGGTGGTGCCAGTGGTGCCAGTGGTACCAGTAGTGGAGGTAGTACCGGTGGTGGTGGTGGTGGTTGTGCCAGCTGGAGTGCAGACTGGCTCGGTGGCGAAGCTGATATCCTTTGGAAGGGCCTTGGGAATTGCGTTGGTGGTGATACCAATCACACCCTGGGCAAGACGTGGTCCCAATGCGGTGGCATTGCCAGAGTCACGGATGCCATGGACGACGATGGAACGACCAATGAAGTTGACCTCAGAGCCGGGGGTGCCAGAGTAACTGGTGGTGTACTGGTAGTAAGCAACGTTGTTGACGTTGTCAAAGACACAGATGTTGCCCAGATCACCGAGCTCACGGTTAGATGCGGGTGGCAGACCGTGGGTCTGGTTGAGAGCGGCATTCTTCCAGTGACCTCCTACAGAGGTTCCGTTTCTCCACATCAAATCACCAAAGGCGTGGATGTGCACTCCGTGGGCGGTGGTGTTGTCCAATCCGGTGATGGCGGCAGAGAAGGTGACATTGGTGGTGATACCATCAGTGTTGACCTGGAAGTACATGAAACCAGAGACGGGGACGGCGGAGACGGCAGTGGTTGGGTAGAGAACAGCAACGGCAGCATTGGTCATTGAGCTCTTGAATGAGGCAAGGTTGGCACCGGTGGTGTTCATCTTTGGAATCAAAGTGGTGATTGGGTTAGCAATACCAATGACACAGTGGGCAACAATGTTGGCCTGTGGATCACAAGCGTGCGAGTCGAGGATGGTGAGGGCTCTTCCAACAAAGGAGTTTGGACCGTTGTGGACGATGTACTGGCTGGCATTGACAACAGCGTAGAAACCAAGTGAAGCAAGATCACTGGTGAGGTTGGTGATTTGACCGCCTGGACAGGAATCAACCATGGCGCCAACAATACCACCAGCGGAGGAGGAAGTAGTGATATCACCCAACTCGCGGAGAACGACTCCATAAGATGCCTTGCTTGGGATGTTGTAGATGGTGTAACCAAAGGTGTATGTCTGGTCCTCTGGCTATTTAAGTTTTTATTTTGGATGTAGGGAATGAATGTAAGTATCAAGTGGTTTGGGATTTGTTGTTCTCTGGTAAAACAGTGTAAATGATGCATGCATACAGTGTAAGCGATTTGGAAACCTCCAGTAATGTTGGCAGGAGTGGTTGGTACCATCATACAGTTGGCATAGACGTAGTCGGCCGAAACTGAAGAGATGGCCACTGACAGAAGCACAAGGATTGCGATGAATTGCTTCATTTTATGTGTGTATTTGTTGTAGTAGTAGTAATTGTTTGATTAATTACAATTTGTTGAATGATTTATAAGCATTGGAACATGTTCCCCCTTCCACAACACCTGTATGTTGCGCCCTCTCCAATCTGTTGGTCCTTTGACCATCCATGTCCAGAATCAACAGCTACAACACCAATCAACACCTTCAGCCCTTGTCACGATTTCATTTTTGTGTTTTTGGTGATCTAACCATTCAAATAATAACGTCACCACACGTGAGGTGATCTTTGCTTGATGACGATGATGACATCGAGTTCGACCTATTCATTAATCGATTCCATGAACGTTTGAGATATTTCTGTTTAAATGGGTATGGCCCATCATTTGGAAATCAGTCTTTTTGTCTGTCTGCAAGCCCATTAAGATACAATGATGTAATTAAATAATAATAATAATAATGAAGGATTGCGGATGTAACCATGTTTGATAGAGACAGAAAGCTATTTATAAATCACATGTGATGATGAGTTGTTTGGAAAGTATAACCCAACCATTATTAATCTGACTGCTTACTGATTGGTGTCAGCCTCGCTGTTTTGGCTTATTAGTCCACGTCAGCTATTTCCTATCATCATAAAGATAGGATAATGGACGATGATTTACAACTTATTTCCAACGATAGAAGAGAGGTTTGAGTTTGAAATGAATCCAAAAAGTCCAACAACAAAGCATCATTAATGAAAGATAAAGAGTTTGCTCTAGCAAAGAGTTATTAATTGTTGTTTATCTCTGTCAACAAAATGGAATGAAATATTTAGATATCTATTTAAATTCTTGCCTATTCTTCTGTGTGATCTTATTAAAATGTAGCTAACTACCTCTTTGTGTTATCATCATCAATGATGATGAAGACACAAAGTACTTAAACAAAACCCCAATCAATTTTGTGTTTGGTCTTTAGACCTCACATAGGGTGTATCCTATTTGGCTTGCCTCTTCCAATCAAGTTACATCAATTCCAAATTCCATCACACACACACATAGAGAGATAGACTTCAATTCACCAATCATGAGTGCAACCAACACACAAATTGCCAGCAGAGACACACAAAAGGTTATCACGTCCAAAGTGTGTGTGCAAACAAATTGACATCGATGGGCTGATGAAGACCCCAATCAAATGAAAGCACGATAGATGATCATATGAAGACTTTACAGTGTCAGTTCAGTTTCAGAGAAGCGTCACCATCGATGATAGACATCACCATCAAACTCGTTGATCAACCTATAACCAGTACTTTAATTTATATCAGAAATCACTGGAATGTAAATCAACTATTTAATAACACCTGGTTGGGATTGGATTGTAATTATATCATTCAAAACTAAACCTAGTTAATATACATAATAATAATATTATCCAGCTTAATAATTACTATATACACAATGCAAGCCACACATGATAACCTTTTCGATCATCCAAACTTCCACCTTTATGGTTGGATGTGGTCTCACTGCACTTTGAGAAGACTATACTCATTGCTCTCTGCCAAGATGTTGGTATGGAAGCCAGCTGACAAGGATGAGATTGAGGATATGGTCAAGGCCTTTGAGTCTGTAGGAAACTATGCTCTGGCCCACAACAAGTTGGAGGAGGACACTGCCTTCCCATTCATTGCCGAGCAGGACCCCAAATTCAAGGAGGCTATCAAGGCCATTGAGGCCGATCACAAGAAGTTCACCCAGGACTGGAATGCCATCCAACCACAGGTGCAAGCCATCGCCAAGTTGACCCCAGGCACTGGCCAGGACCAGATTGCCGCGCTCGCCGCCAAGGTCAAGGAGATCACCGAGTTTGTCTTCAAGCTGTTTGCCGAGGAGGAGAAGATCTGTCTGCCATTCATGGTCAACATCCCCAAGGACAAGCAACAGAAGCTTGGCAAGACCATTGAGGAGCTCTCCAGAAAGGATGAGAACTCAAAGTTCTTCTTCTGTGCCATGATGGATGCCTCCAAGCATGACAAGGAGATGGCCGAGACCTTCAAGAAGGAGACACCATGGTTTGCCAGAACAATGTTCTCTGCCATCTTCCTAAAGAAGGAGTATGGTTGGTTCCAAAAGGTTGTCGAGATCTAAACATCGAGATCAACAAATTGATACATACATACATACATACTCTATCTCTATTAATATTGTTAAATAAATGATTATACATTTATATATAATTAATAATACAAGTGTATTGATTGATTGGGTGTGTGGATATATACAATTGATAGCGATGGTTGTTGTTGTTGTTGTGGTGGCTGTTGCCAATTAACTAACTGACCAACTAGTGAAAGATTGAGAAGCTTGGTTGAAATTCAGATGACTCGGGATGGTCCCGACCTCCTGTCGAGACTGATGGTAATCGATGTGCTGGTGATGCTGTGTGATGTGGACTCTGTCCATCCTCTGTCTTGACTGACTTGCTTGGACGACTTCGCTTCTTGTTCTGGTCTTCATCATTTGATGACGATGATGATGATGATGTTGCTGTTGTTGAGCTGGGTACCAGTGCCACTGCTGTGGTTTCCTCCTTGACCTCTGGTGATGACTCGCTCTGGTCGGGTCTCTTGGGACGCCCACGCTTCTTGCCATTTGGATTGGCAGATGACGCTAGACGTTGTAGACGATTGCCATCCTTGTCCAACTTTGGTGGACGTCCACGCTTCCTCTTGGGAACACTTGGATCCCTGGGTGGAGGTGGTGGATTCTTCCTTGGTCGTCCACGACCCCTCTTCTCTGGTGTACCAGGTGAGTATAACAATGATGAACCGATGCCATTGTGGATCAGTGATGGTACAATTCCTGGTATTTTCATTGATGATGGTTGTGATGTAACAGTTGGTGAACCAGTGGTGGTTATGGCTGATATTGTTGATAATGTTGTTGTCGTTGTTGTCGCTGGTGATGATGAAAAAGTAGGTGAATGTGTCATCACCATATTATTGATTGATGCTACCGTTGTTGTAGTTGTTGTCGATGATGATGATGATGATGTTCCAGTCTCAGACTTTGTCGAGGTAAGTGTTGGTGAGGACTGTGTGACCAACATTGATGTTGTTGAAATTCCCATTGGCAGTGATGGAGGTGCAGTGCTAGATAATTAATATAGTTAATAAATTGTTGTTGTCTTAAATATCCAATGGATGATGCCTACGCAAATTGTGACTTGCTCTCTAATACAGGTGACGATGGATTGGATAATACTGTTCTATTGTCCATTAACCTAAATAATTCAAACCTTTTTGTTGGTGTGTCTATTGTGATTGATTGATAAATGGAAATATGATATAGTTTGTTAGTTAATAAGTTTGATCGAGATTGGACGTCTCTCATTCCACCCAAAATGAAAATGGGTGGTCCACATCACATGACCGACAATGAGTCAGTCATTCCGTTGTTCTCATTGTCCACTCACCTCAATCAATCAATCACCTATATTATTACAACTACTACTACACTAGAGAGGTTGATATATTAATGTTGTTATTGCTTGATACAGTATCTAGTAGTTCTTCTTGTTGTTGTTTGCTGTTGTTGTTGCTAATACAAATAAAGGTGTAGCAATATCCAATTTGGTGGGTGTGGTGAATCAATTCAAACAGTGTTGTTTATTTAATTTAATTTTGAATAATTATTGGTGGGGTTGGAAGTTATAACGGATGTATATGAACTTCGTTTATATCAACAAACCACGACCAATCAAACAATTAATTATGACAACAAACAGATAGAGTGTTGTATTGGTGTTACCAAATATGCAGACATTTTAGGGATGTTTATTATGAGGAAGAGTAGTAGGGGGGGAGATTACTCATTGATGGCGAGGGTACCATCTTGGATCTGTTGCTGGATATCTCTTGGGCTCTTTCCGTTGACCTTGCAGCCGATGGAGTTGGCAGTTCCGAGGATCTCGAGAACGGTGCCCTTGAAGTCGATGGCCATGGACTTGGGTCTCATGGTCTTGGCAATCTTGATGATCTCCTCGAGGGGGACGCTGCCATGATGCTTGATGTTCTTCTCCTTCTTTCTGTCTCTGGGTGGCTCCTTGAGGGCCTTGATCACGAGGGCAGAGGTGGTTGGGAGAACCTCAGCGACGGCAACACGGTTCTGAATGGTCAGCTTAACCTGGACCTTCATTCCCTTCCATGGCATGGTGGCCTTGGCGATATCATCACCGACCTTCTTTGGGGAGATACCAAGGGGACCCATCTTTGGGGCCAAAGTGGACATAGCTCCAGTCTCACCTCCAGCAACACGGAGGTAAACTAATTAGAGTGATACCAGATATTAATATCTGGGTGGTTGGGTCTCAACCAACATTGATGAGGATACCTGTTTGATAATCATTGTTGATGTTGTTTTTGCAGAACGTCTGTCATCATCTTAGTCATAATCTGTGTTGTTAAACAAAATGCATTGTCTACCCCCTCGCCGGGTAGACCTCTCTCAACTCTAATTGTTCTCCACTCGAACCCACTAGGTCCAACCGCTACGTCATCTCTGTGTCTCCCTTACAACAGATGCTAGTGTGTTGTAAATGCAACAGATGCTGACCAGACGACCTGGACTATGTAGTGCTATCAATCGCAAGTAGTTCTTCGTCGAATATATTGTTTTAATGCTTACCTTCAACTTTCTCAGATGGATCGATCTTGGGAGGCATTCTGGATTACTGTGTAGTCGTCATTGTTGATTGTTGATGGATGAGATGAATGTAAGTTCAACTGCTGTCATTGATTGATCGCGTGAGTCTAAATCCAACATAATACATACACTCACTAAAAGATGTCTTTGTGCAACGATTATGGAGACTATGAAACTGTCTTGTGCAATTGAAAAGCAGGCTGGGTGAGCGAATCGAACGTGGGCGAGTCGAGCACACATTGGAAGAGTGAGTAAGTTTTAAAAAAAATCAAAATAAATCATAATAATGTAAAAATTCGACACTACTGTGTAAATGTTCTACATAGTTGTGTAATTTTATGACACGCTTGTTTCCTCGAGGAGTTGTTCCAACTTGGATGAAGTGTTCCAGGTTGCCAGTGGACCAGCTTTAAAAGTCCTTCTTGTCTCTGTGAAGTGTAAAGTATAGACCATCAAACTCCAGGAACGTCAATGTATCATAGCCAACGTTGGTAAACGCCAACAGCCATTCGAATATCGAGTACTTGCTATATGCTGTTGTTGTTGTTGTTGTTTGAAGTCAGTCAGTCAGTCAGTTAGTCAACGAATGGCGATTATAACTTACACAAGTAGACACAGTAGAATGTATGATCAACAAAGTACTTGAGGGAGCCAACAAAGAGGAGGAAATGAGTGATACCAAGGATGACCTTCCACTTCCATGAGAAAATGTCCTTTTGGGTCTTGGAGCTGTAGCTGGTGAGGAGCAAGCTGCTCAGACTACGGTTGCCTTGAGCGTTGTACTTGAACTTGATGCGTGTGTGGTAGAGCACGGCACTGTGTGTGTACATAAAGGCGAACGAGAAGATGACGTAGCTGACAAAGCCGATCTGATGGGCAAAGAGGTGCTCCGACGACGAGATGTAGATCCAACCTCCAGCGGCAAAGACGCGCAGCACATCGAGCACGGTGGACACTGGGATGAGCCAGTCAAGCTTGCGTACAGACTCGTGCACAGATGGTCCAAAGTGACTGGACTGCAAGAGCAGAGTCTGACGGTCCTCGTGTGCCAGGTAGTGGTTGAGGTAGATGGTGCCGAGACGCAGGCCACTTGTCAGGGCCATTCCGTAGCGGTATATGTTCATCTCTGGTGAGAAGTCACCAATGGTCGATGAGATTGATGGCAGGAACTCGTACAGTCCACAATGTGTTCTGGTCACACGGGCAAAGTGCAGGTAGTAGGCAAAGATCAATGTCAATATGAATGATGACATTGTAATGATGCCATATGCCAATGGCAACAGGCTAGCTTGTAACTTGAACATTGTTGGTTGTTGTCTGTATGTCTCTGCTGCTATAAAGCTGAAATGTATACTAATAGTACAGATAATAAAGTAAAGTGTGAATGAATGAACACGTGTTCAATGGCAAACCAATAAAGGATCTGGGTCCTCAGGTGGTGTCGTTTTTCCTTTTTGTCACCCCCTCGAGTGGCGGGTGCGTCAGCGCTGACCAACCCGGGTTTATTCATCGTGTCCATGTGAGTGCTTTGATCGGGCATTGTCCTGGATGGAGAATGATGGCTTCTGGATATTCCATTGCTCATAGAGAAGCTGATCTTCCAACTTGTCCAATACGATCATGAGCGTCGATGAGGACGTATCACACAACACATCGGCCAACTGAATGGACTGTTGTTTCTCTGATTCGGTGAGCTCCAATGAATTGAGCGTAAAGTCAATCTCGTTCATGCCCAGTGGATCCTGTCGAGAGTACATCAATTCGCCCAGCAGACGCGGTGTGTTGCTGTCGTACCACTGCTCATAGTTGCGTTGGTGGTATTCTTCGATCCTGTCAGTGATGGCCTGTTCCATCTCGCTGGCCTCTTGTGGGGTCAACTCATTCTGCTGTGAAAGCCAAACATCATTGATGTGGATAGGAACATGGAGGAATATATCTGTGATCACTTTCATATTGTCTAATGGATAATTGGTTAGTTAGTGTGTTTACATCCCCTTTTGGATTATTGATTGATCGATTGATAGACATACTCTGTCTCCACTTCTTGGTGAGATATGGAAGAAGGCTCTTGATGATCTTTAGACTGTACTTTCTAATTGTGGGCTGCTCAATAACAGAATACTTTTTCAATATGTTCTGTCATTGGTTGATGGCGAGTGGATAGGAGGTTAGGTCAGGTCTTATTTTAAAGATGAGCAAACATACAACTGCTTTGGAGGGTGGAATCACGGTGAACCTAGATGGATGATACTTGGATACCTTTTGGATTATCCTAAGTAGACATGCAGTACTAAACAAATTCCTCCAACATTCTAAGTAGTAATTATTATTAGTTGGTTAGTGTACGTGACAGGTTGGGGCATGATTAATAATAGGTTACCTGTTGATGTAGAGGTCTCTTGGTCCACAGGATAGAATTCCTCTTTGGGAATAATATTCTGTGCCTTGATGAACTTCTCGATGGACTCTTGTACAAGGTACTTATACGCCAGCACCAATCCATTCGAGTCGAATATTATCTGTGTCAGATTCTCAAACTGAAGTACCTCTGTTGTGTGGTGGATAGTTGGTAAGTGCACCAATCAATGTAAGGGATGACTCACGACTGCATACGGTTATACTTTGCATGTTTGAGTAGTAGCAGCAGGATGGCCAACAAGGCTTTGGATATAATCTCTTTGTGTCTGAGAAAGTCAACGGCTGATTGCATTGTCTCTACAAGACTGGCAGAGTGACCTGGTGATGGAGAGTCTGTAGTGTGTTCCCATGTTAGGTCTACTGGATGTACGTCTCTCACCTATCAGACAGACTGACTACTTACCAATAGTGATTTCAGACTTTAGATTAATTGGACCAGTGTAGCTCTTCACACCTGGTACTGCGGCCAGCAGTATCTTTAAAAGTACAATGAATGTTTTGGATAGGGTGGATAGGTTGGAGGAGTAGAACTGCTCGAATGGTGAGCAGGTGTCTAGGAATATACGTGGTGTTGGCTCTGTGTTTGTGGCGTCCCTGTTGGAAGGAGTGGACACTCCGATGTCTTTGTACAATTGTCGTGGCGGGTACATGTTCTTCTCGAGCACTCTCAGTGAATCGCCCAGCGCAGAGGGCAGTCGAAGAATATCAAACTTTCGATTGGATAGTGCTGGTATTGGGTTTGGTGATATCGATGAGGCACTGTTTGTATGTGCAAGATGTGAGGTCACTTGATGGAGGCTAGAGTGTCGCACCTGGTGATGGAATCGACTTGTGCCTTTGATAAAGTTATACACGTCATATGGAGATGTTTTTGGTGTGTCTATGATGATGTAGGTCAGCATGGAGGTGGACAATGGCCACAATCAACCAATTATGTATACCTTTGTCAAAGTGGCAAGAGTTTAGTCTATTCTCTTTGAGTTGTTCCAGTTGTGAGAAGCTTCCAAAGTGTGCAGTCATAGTCTTCCACAACACCAAGATGATCTTCTTTACAGGGTATCGATTGCCTTCAATATCGCTAAACTCTGTCACTAGACGGATCATGGTCTCGATCACATCCTGACCTTGTCCACCTTGAAGTAATGGGTCACCCTGATTGACCATCACTATATGATAGATGATATTGAGTATCGTACACATCAGGTGGTCTGCCTTCTTTGAGTTGACATTTGGTGTGCGGGCCTTTGCCTCTTGTTGTCTAATGTGATGGTGTACCTGTTGCTGCAACTGATCTGTTGTCTCTGTTGGTGGTGGGATCGTTGCATTGGAGATACTGATAGTGTTGTAGTGTATGTGTTAGAGTCTGTGTCAATGATGGAGAAGAGTGATCCTGTGTGTATATTCATACTTTGAGGCCATGAGCAAGACCTGTAGTAGCAATGGCAAACAGTTGGACTTGAGTAGCAGCTGACAGTTGTAAGTCATTGTTTTCTCTGGGTGTGAATCATCACTGCCCTGTGCCACATATAGGATGATGCTAGCCTTGTTCAAGAATCGTTGATAGTGTTCTACACTGCCGTTTGGCGAGAGGTCCAGATAGGAGAGTGTTGACTCAATGAACTCAATGTGTTCTTCTGTCGTAAGTTCAGTCCATCTCTTAATGCCACCTGTACCTGTTGTAGAGTGGGCCGCGCGATGGTCAGTGATGAGTACATCACTGGACACCTGTAAGATTACAAACATACATTTGTTCAAGTCCTCTGTGAATAATGTTGATATCTCTGTCTTTCGAAGTGACGACAACTCGACATAGGAGTACAGTTCGTTTAGCTCATTACAAAAGGTATCACTGTCGGCAAACACAAACGATAGACCTGTTGGCTGTGTAGTCTGGGTTGGGCAGTGTGGTGGAGAGTGATAGGTCAGTCAGTGTTGGTTGATTCAAAGAGAGATGGTTTTGGAGGTGTCGCTGACCTACCTCAGCTTCATCAAGTGTTTGACCTACTGATGCAGCTGATTGATCACTTTGGTCCAAACTCATTTGTTATGTATATATGTTAGATTGTATGTATGTATGAATGATGTTCATTCAGATTGTTTATTGTGAATCACAAAAGAGATTGGCTCCCTTTGATGATTGATTTTTGTTTACAATCCAATGGCCCCATTCTGGTGATGACATTGGCACAAAGATGGAAATGGATACTATAACTTAGTATGACTTGGAGAAGACTGAAGTGGACAGTCCAGTCTTGCCAGTGATGTTCCTGCAGGTGTATGCGAGACCGATGTTTCTGGTGACACAGTTCTTGCCGCCACTCTTTTGGCATTCGAGCAGGTTGGTGAGGAACTGGCTGTAGCAAATCTCACTCTTGAGCTGCTTGATGGACAGCTCCTTGATCCTCTTACACTCGGCCTCGTCCTGTCCTGATGGACACTTGATCAACTGCATGCATGGTGCAAGTAAGCCCAGAGACTTGTCGTCGTCCAGGAGTGCTCTGGTCTGAGTGATGACACGCTCAGTGAGACCAATCTCCTTCTTCTCCTTCTTCTTCTCCTCCTTCTCCTGCTTCTTCTTGTCCTTCTTGTCATCCTTGTCCTTGTTCTTCTTTCCCTTCTTCTCCTCCTTATCTTGTTTCTTCAGAGCCTTTTTCTCATCCTTTGCCTTCTCCTTATCACTCTTCTCCTTCTTCTCTTTCTTCTCCTTCTTGTCTCCCTTGTCCTTCTTATCCTTCTTGTCCTTCTTATCACCCTTGTCCTTCTTATCTTTCTTATCCTTCTTATCTCCCTTGTCCTTCTTGTCTTTCTTATCACCCTTGTCCTTTTTCTTATCCTTCTTATCCTTCTTGTCACCCTTATCCTTCTTCTTGTCCTTCTTGGAGTCGGTAACACCAAACTCGGCTAGTTCACCTTTGAGTTGCTTGGCAGACAGCTGAGCTGGCTCGAATGAACCAATCGATGAGAAGGTGACCATCATCTTGGCAAACATGGCACATTGTCCCAGTACTCCATCCTTCAACAATGATGACTGGCCAATGAACTTTTGCAACAAAGACCTATCATAGTCAGCATTTGGAGCGATGGCAGCAGGTGTAGTAGTCTCTGCACTCTGTGGTGCTGATGGTTTGGAAGCAGTAGTTGACATATTAATGTTTGATTAATGATAAAGACGATAATAATAGAGAAATATAGATATTATATGTATAGTGAATGAGATAGATTAATATGTTGGGAATGTTGAATGATGAACAATCAAGTAATAGACTTGTCTTTAGTAGATGGGGTGTTGTTGTTCAATGCTGTTGCTGTTCACTGAACCCCACAATGGAATAAATTGATAATAATTAACTTGCCCAATCCTTCAATCGCAACTTTTGATCTTGACCAACTATGGGCAACTTGCCAAGTTAGTCTTCATAGAACATCGGATTAATAACATGAGAGGCATCCTCTTCAGTACTAGACATATATGTTTGGAAATAGTAAGTTTGCTTGTATGTGTACACTCTAGGATAGGTAAACAACAACAAATTGTTGGTACATACCTTTGATGAACACTCAGTCCAACTCTTGGAAGAAGAAACTCAAGATTCAGCTCTATCATTGCTCGATGGATATCTTCAACTGTCATCACATTCGATGTCTTGTCTTTGTTTGATGATGACGATGATGTAGAGTGTTCCATTACCACTCTTAAGAACTCTTGAAGAACTACATCCAATGTGTCCACACTATTATTGGATTGGTTAATATAGAGACAAGGTTGCTGAGCCATCTACAAAACATACCTTCTCTTTTGAAGTTGTATTCTCTGTTTGAATATCTTTGCTGTATCTCTCATTACTTTATGCAACATTCTTGTGTCGAGCAATGGTTGTGTGGATGTCTCACCAACCTTGTCTCTATTCTCTTCTTCTACCTCCTCTTCAGACCACACATCATCATTGTCATCTTGTTGATCATCCCTTGCACTCCTTCTCCTTGATCCTGTTGTAGTTGATGTAGACATATCATATACAGTTACAACTTATCATTATTTATTTGTATTTGTTGTTGTGTTTAGATAATACTGAGTTATGAATATATACAAATGAAGTAGAAGAGTACACAACATTCTGAGATTGATATTATCAAATCAATGATTTGTTATCTCTCTCTAGATACCCATTGGTCCTCCGAGCCTTTCCTTTAGATGATCGATCTCACTTCTCTGGTCAGAGATGATGTGCTTGACAAGATCACCAATGGATACGATTCCAATTAGTGAGTTGTCCTCGATCACTGGCAAATGACGGAATCCTCTTTTGATCATTATTGACATGCACTTGGCAGTGGAAGTATCACTACTGACAGTGGCCACGTGTGGAGACATGACATCTTTGACCAAGGTGGTCCTGCTAGAGAGATCTCTCAGAATGATCTTCTTCATGTAGTCACGCTCCGAGAATATTCCAGACATCCTATTCTCATTGTCGATTACAATGACGGCACCAACTCTATGTTTGTGCATAGTCTGAATTGCCCTGAATACGGTCTCATCCTCTCTGATCTTGACAATATTTTGCCACCCAGCAGCTTTCTCTGTTAACAACTGGCTAACCTTGGTATCTATGAATCCTCCAGTATGTCGTTTCTCCTTCTTCTCTGGTGTCAATTGTCCGAAAGAAAGGATTTCAACAGTACTAGTGATACCAATGTATCTTTTCGTTGGTAAATTCTTGTTGCTATCACTCTGTACCTAAATATTGGATGTTGTCATTGTTAACTAAAAGAACTAACATTATCCATGATTGTATTTGTATACATACGAACAAAGGAGTGTTTGACCTATTTACATATGGAACAACCAATCTATTGATATTCCTTAGTTTAGATATAGTAGCTATTGATTTCATTCTATACCAATTAATTAGTATTATTAATCTTTGTAGTTTCAAAGGATAATGATGAGTGATAGGAATGGAGGATATATATTGTTGGTGGTGGTGTTTGTTGTTGTTGGAATACGAGAGTGTATGAGGGGTATGTTGTTGAACATCACCAAATATGGTTATAATTAAAATTAATTAAAATTAGGGGGATCGATGGTAAATTTCAATTACCCGCTGACCTTATTATTATTCTACTCCAGAATCATAATTATTGGTATATATATAATATAATATAATAATAAACGAAATAGTAATATTTATTAATAAATATATGGATGGATACACACACGCACACATTAGAGATAGATTGGACTTTGAGTCCATGTTGGTTGATATGGTATGGTATGGTATGATGACGATGTGTGGTGAAGAGTTGCCATCCACAACTCATACCTTGGTGTGTGCATTTGATATGTTTGTCTCATAGAGAGGACAGTACTACATAGCTTGTCCGCGGACATCTACCGATATAATATATGAAGGGTATTTGATGATGGCGGTCACATGGAATATAGTGGGTTGGTTGGTTGGTTGGTTGGTTGATTGATTGATTGGTGATAGTGTGCGTGTGTGTGCTTAGGCATAGAGTCCTGCTCGCATGATGCACTGAGTGAAGATGATGTCCTTGACAGCCTGGAAGACCACACGAATGTTGTCAGTGTCTGTGGCACATGTGACATGCGAGTAGATGTTCTTGGCCTCATTCTTGTTGATCTGAAGGAAACGCTCACGAATGTAGTTGGCGGCACGTTCAAAGTCCTTGCCTCCCTTGTACTCGGGGAATGTCTCGGACAGATCCACCGTCTTGAGCTTGGCATGGAACAGATCCGACTTGTTGAGGAACAGGATGATTGGCGTGTTGATGAACCACATGTTGCACACGTCGCCAAACACACGCAGTGACTCGTTCATACGGTTGGTGGCATTATCCTCGTAGAGCAGCTGATCGTATTCGCTCAGTGCCACACAGAACACGACGGCAGTCACGTCGTCAAAGCATGACAGCCACTTCTTTCTCTCACTTCGCTGGCCTCCAACGTCGACCATTCTGAACCTGATCCTTCCAACCTCAAAGTCAATCTCATGTACACCTCTTGTCATCACTCGAGTGTGCAAGATGTCCTGATCCGTAGGTAGGTATACGCTGGATGTCATTCTATCTATATTCTCAAAGAAGCTAATGGTGAAAGAGAGAAAGAAAAGAGTGGATATGGTCAATGTCAGTAACAATCTCGAGTCTAAAATGAGTTGATTGATACATACTATGGTGCAGAGTCTGGAAGAGTACTGAACTCTGATACTCTCTTCATGGCCTGTTTGATACCGGCATCCTCCCAGAGAGCCTTTACCTTTTTGCCCTTGTCCTCGTCCAATTCGGTCCAGTTGGAGTCGGCGACGGCAGAGTGCAGGGAGGTGTAATCGCGGATCATGGCAACGGCCTCTTGGTTGGCAGGGTCGACATTCAGTCCAATCCTGCTCATGCCATCCAGAAGAATGCGCATGTTGTCCAAGATGTTCCTGTATATGATGACCTTGAATTCCTTTCTCTCCTCATTGCTGTAACCACTCTTGTGTATGATCTTCATCTGTTTGGCGATGGTTGACTTTCCAGACTCGCCAGCACCCAACAGCAGCAGTTTGACTTCATTATATTTCTTCTTTCTCTCCTTCTCAATGGTCGAGTTGATCTCATGGTTGGACTTTGAGCTCTCGGTTTGCGCTGAACATATGTTGCCCATGACTTGTTATGTATGTATGTATTATATATATGATTATATAGATATTATATGATATGAATATGTGTTATATTTGTATAAGGTATGTAATAATACAAGGTTGGAATAAGTGTTCCAACTACTGATTGATTGAATGGTTGATTGATTGGATAAAGTTAGTATTTCGATTGATTGATTAAGGTGATGATGTCATAGTATAGATGATACAAGCAAATAACAAAGTATATATGTTGGACAATAGGTTAAATAGAGTGCAATAGTTAACTTTTGATCAAAGTGTTGACACTGTCAAATAGCTACCACTACGATCAATCAGGTGTCTCTCCCTCTGCAATGAGATGATGTAGCAACACATCGAATGATCATTGAGGTACGAGTCTCAGTCGACTATCACGCCCATACGAGAGACCCAAGCAAGAAAGGGGTAATCTGGAGAGTATCACGGTCGTCTGGAAACCCAGACAACACAATGATGGATGGGTGCAATGAATCACAAAGTGGCGAGTGGTACTGGTGATGGGTATGTGTGTGTGTGTGTCGGGTTGTGTGTGTGTGTTCCGACTATGTTGCAAAAATACCCATAAGCTGAAGCACTTGTGCTTGTGGAGGCCTTTTGGCCTATTGGGGGCGGTGAGTAAAGTGTAAAGGGGATCGTAATAACCTACAGTTGATATCTCTACACAACAGATGAGTGTTGTTGTTATCTAAATATAACTTGGATGTTCCTATTCGTCTAAAGGATTCAAAGTGACACATGTTGTTGAATGGATGGGAAGGAATGGATGGTTTGTTTTCACAAGATGACGAGTCGTCAATTAGTTGAATGAATTGCGTAGTGACCCTGGGATGTTCAATCACATACCTTTTGGTTTCTTTCTATGTTGTTGTTGATTGTAATATTGATGTTTGTTGTGGTTGTTGTTGTTGTACCAAAGACTGATTGTTGTAATGATATTAATTTAAGTAATAATAATAATAATAATATAAATTGTATGATATGTCTGGTCCCACTGGGAAGATAAAAGGTTTGAAGGTGAAGTAGCGGTCAGATGTTTTGATTGGATCACTCCTTATGGTGCGATGTAATATATTATTATGCAAAATATCTGTGGACAGATGCAGACAAGGCAAACGACGCTACAACCTAATTAATAAAGTATGTATACTAATACTGCAGGGACAACCACCGGAATGAATGATTGATTCAGTGAGTTGAGTGAGTGAGTGGCTGAGTAATATGATTGAATGATGATTGTTTGTTTGATTGATTGATTGCTTGATTGATTGATTGATTGATGTCTATCTATCTATCTATGTATCTAAAAGTTGATCTCTTACTGGATGGCTGGACAAATGGTTTGACCGACTGGGTTATTATGTGTGTGTGTGTGTGTTTGGATTGTGCTCGTAACAACATTTGATTGGTTGACAGGGACTAACTAGTTGGGGTTAGTCTCAACAACAACAACTCAATATCAATCTCGCACCCTCACTACAATCAATACTACTACTACTATTGAGTTGTGTATGAATTAATTCAGAGATGAGATGTAGTTTAGGTAGAGGACATCCAGCCAATCGTTGATTTTGTTTGAGATGAGTGTGGAGAAAGAGATAGGGATTGGGCTCATTGACCATCAGTCTAATTCAGCGGTTTGGACGTTCAAACGGTTCGGCATGGAGGTCACATCCCTTTCGCGAGGTATTCCGTGTCAAACTCTCGCAGCAAGTGATTCTCTCAATCGTTCGCAGAATCAATCTGATCAGGTGATTGGCCGTGATTGATACGGCCATTGTAGATAAAATTTTTACAGATTTGTCGTTTTGCTGAATGGGGTATCAAACCCCTGTGTGTGGACAGACGAACGAGTGCCGATTCCCTCTCATAGCCTATTGTTGGTCTCTAAAGGATTATTATCTGCGCGTGTATCATCAACATAAATAGACTCTTTTAAACAGGGTCTTATTGCAAGATAGAAGGTTCTCATTGTCATCTTCTTTGCAGCATTATGATGTGTGTGATCACTTGGTACCCAACCAGCAATGGTCATTGTTTGTTGTCAGTGGTGGTGTCTGGCTCATTGAGATAACGACGTCAACAACCGTCATACGGTTTGTCTAACAATCAATCTACTATCGATGGTTTTACGTGCATGTCCATTCCCAATGGACATACCAAACTTACATAGCAGTATGATAATTGAGATTGATCTCTTCTCAGTTTGGATGAATAAGGACAGATCCGCGACGAATCATCTTTAGTAAAGTTGACTGATCAGTCATTGGTCCACCTCAAATGATCATAGAGCTAGCCGTAGTGGCACGAGGTTTCCCTGGTGGGTGTACCATCTTGAACTTAATTGGGACACTTCCATCTTTCATACTTGAATGGCGGAATGACATTCACCAGTGTGCCGATCGCAGTGGCTGCTAACAAAGGTCCAACTATAAATATCCAAAAGTCTGGGGTGGATGGGTGATGCGCATCACCAGGCTGGTTAGATGTGTTGAGGTCGTCGTCTGAAGGACACCTACTTTCCCAATTTCCAGATACCACAGCAGGTCCAAAGCATCTGGCAATGTTGAAACCAGGTCCGGCGTAGAAGGACAACAGACCTTGAGAAGCAAACAAAGTGATGAACAGTGCAAATCCAATGATGAGTGGCGGGGCAAGTACACCAAAGGTCTTTACCTGTCGTGGATCCAATGCTACGTTAAATGCTATCAACAAATTGAAGAAACCAAATGCAAACTCTGCTGCCAGTGCATTGAGCTTAGTCATTTGGTTACCAAACTGGCAAGTTGCCATTAGTGTCCTGTTGTATACTTCGTGAGGCACTGATGCATATATAAGTGCGGATCCTATGATTGCACCTACTAGTTGTGCACAGATGTAAAGTATTCCCTTGGCAATCGTTGTGAATCCAGTAATCATGGTGGCAAATGTGATCACAGGGTTGAGGATGCCACCAGAGTTGGGACCACAGGCAATGATCATGATCACCAGTAGCAGACAGTGCAGTGCAGCAATGAAGAATGCCTGCCAAGGATTGGCCACCATTCCCAATGGATTCCCACGGTAGTTGACAGAGAAGTTGTAAAAGTTGACGACAGCAATGACAATGGCCACACTAAGGTAGGTGAACACAGCAGTGCCAATCAGTTCGGTCAACAAAGCTCTGTGAAGACGTCTGTGACGTACTTCCTCCAAGCCCATCATTAGACTGAGGTATTCACGAATGGAGAATGGAGTGCTGTCGGGTGATGGAGTCTGATCGCTTGCCATTGGCAGTGTCTTGTCCTTGGCCAAGTCCAGACCAGTGACCTTGACGCCAGAGTTGTCATAGCGTAGTAAACCACCTGGGGAGTCTGATGCTCTCACAGTTATTATCTTTACCCTTCTCTCTCTGTCTCTTAACTTTATCCTTCTATGTGATTTGATTGTAACTACATTCTGTTGTTGTTGTCGTCCATCCGCTATTGTTGATGGTGATGAAGATGATGTTTGTTCAGACATTGATTCCATTTCAATGTCATCCATTCTATTACTAACCTATCTATCTAGTTGATTAATAGAATAACATTATTGATCAACCCTTATTGGATACTCTCTACATGTTGAGTAGTATGTACCTACTAATCATATGATATAAATAACAATTCTAAGGTTTGAATGGAGATCCAGAACTCGTCATTTCGTTCCAATTTATAACAGTCTTTGCTGGTGTGGTGGTTCTGGGGCCTCTTGGCTTTAATGGTCCTGAATGATTGATCGATCAATTGATTGTGTGTGTGTGTGTCTTGTGAAGGGATCATGTAAACGCTTATAATACAGTTGCTAGAACAAGTTGTTGTAATTTGGTGTATGATCCAAACGTAATCATCAAATTGTACCAAGTAAATGTGTCTAGCATTGAGCATTGACCATAATTGCAATTGCGGCAGATGTGATAACTTTATTTACATTAGTTTACCTAGATTGGTAGATAGATATATGGCATCCTGTGTGATATATGTCAATCAATCAATGTTAAATAAATAGTGTCAAGTGTTCGTGTTTGTCTTGAATATTGTTGCAATAAGATAGCTAACTAACTAGCTAGCTAGCTAGCTTACACTAACGAATGAAGATGAACACATACCTGGTATTTACGAGACAGTATATATTTGTTTGGTACAGGTTCTTTAAATGCACTTGACAGTCTAAACCTAAAGTAATCACAGTTTGAATACTGCAACTCTCTGTTTGCCTTCCTCAGTATGTTTCTATATATCTGTATGATCTCCTTCTTTGCTACCATTCTTGATGACAATGTATATATATATATATATTAGTATTATCTGTGTACAATGTTGACAAGTTAACTGTTTTGAACATCAAATACTTCGTGTTTTGAAGCGAGTACTTATGAACTGAAAAGGGATGAAGTTGTTTGACAATCAACCATTCATAATCGGCAGACGAGTCACTTATTCAATTATTCATACAAACTACAACAACAGGGAATGGCAAGAACAAGACAACAACCAAAGAGAAGACCAACATCAGAGTCAAAGTTCAAGAGACATCCAATATCAGCAATCTCTTATTCCTCTCATTTGAACTTGATTGCATATTCAATTGGTAGTTCAATCTATGCATATAATCTAACGTATGTATATATATATAACAATATGTTGGTGACATTAACAATGATAATAACTTCAATATAATAGTACAAAGACAGTTCAATATGTTGGTGATCATCAGGATGTTCAATCACTTACATTCAGCAACAAGCCAGATTCAAAGTACTTTGTGACAACATCACCAAAGAAGACCTTTAAGATTTGGACACTGAACACAACAGACAACTCTATCACTTGCACACAGACAGTGTAAGTAGTATTGTGATGGACCAAGCACTAAACAACAACAACAAACTTGTAAACTAATCTATATGTATACATCTTACCTTTAGTAACACCAACAAGAAGATATTCACAGCAATTGTCACCAATGATGACAAGTCTATTGTACTGTCAAACAGGGATGGTGATGTCTACTTGTACCACATCGATGGTTCAAACAACATCACAGAGGGTGTTGAGGAGGGTGATGAGCAGAACCTCTTGTTGGGTCACTTCTCTGCTATCACTGATATTGTATGTCTCTTGATCATGATCATCATCATTGGTACCGCTCATACTAACACGACACTTAGCATTTCTCACAATGTTTCAACTATCTAATCACATCTGACCGTGATGAGAAGATTAGAGTGAGCAACTATCCAAATACATTCGATATCCAGAACTTCTGTCTGGGTCACAAGACGTAAGCATTCAAGCAACTACGTACAATATTGTGTCAGACACTAATAATAAGTTGTTGTTGTTGTTATCCAGGTTCGTATCTCAATTCATTATCATCCCAAACAGACCAGATATACTGGTTTCAGGATCAGGTGATGGAACGATCAACGTTTGGAGATGGAAGGAGGGAACACTGTTGCAAACAGTGGACGTCAAGGGATCCGACACTGATTCAAAGGAGGATTTCGTCACCATTCCACTGGCATTCGCCAACAACACTTTGTTTGTCTCGATCGAGGAGAGACCAATCATCATCACCTATCGATTCGATGAGACTGAAACATTGGTAGAGTCAAAGCGTGTTGACTTGCCTTTCTCACCACTGTTCATGTCGTTCGTGGTGTCTGGTGACAAGTTGGTCATGCCAGTGATCACAAACCAGGCAGACTCTCCATTACTCTGCACTCTTGACATTACATCGTTCAATGTTGACACTGGCTTTAGTGATCCTGTCAATGGTTTCGACTATCAGGCAGCAGCAGCAGCAGTAGCAGCAGCAGCGGCAGCAACTTCATCATCAGACAACAACAACAACAACAACAACAACAAAGGAAAGGAGGATGGAGAGGGAGACTTGGCCAACCTGAACAACCTATTGAAGATTCACTACAAGAAGTATCTGACACTGAACACAAACAAGAAGAGATTCGGTGGTAACAAGGCAGACAACGATGTCGATGGCGACGAGGACGATGATGCACAAGATGACGACCAACAAGACGATGACCAACAAGAGGGAGATGATGACCAGGAGAATACTGAATCCGCCGCTGGTGACAATGGAAACAACAAGCCTCTTAAGCTTAGAAAGATGACTGTTGAAGGTGCCAAAGAGGTAACAAAGTAATAAATGAATCTCAATCGAATGGGTATGAAAGACAGACTGCATGCATCGTCATCTCAACTTGGACGTTGCCTTTTTCATCGTGGTGCTGGGGGCTTTTTTCACCAGGAGGTGAAAAAGTGAGAGGGTGAGTGACTCACTTGTGTAGTTGTACTTTATCACTTTCATTATCATTGCAAGTCAATACATAAATATTTCAAAGAGTTATAATATATATCCTCATATAAACCTAGTTATTATTATTATTATTAAAACATAAAGATGGATCAACAACAGATGGTTCAAATTAAGATCATTGTGTTCTCTTCATCAGACAACAATTCACCATTGATACCAATAGCTTTAAGCAACACTGTGGCCGACCTAAAGCAGTTGATATCTGATACTCTGCAGTCAAAGCCTCATCCCTCCACTCAGAAGTTGATCTTTGCTGGAAAGTGTCTAGAGGATCAACAACAACTGTCCAACATCTTCAAGCAGAGCAATCTCACCCTGCCTCAATCCGTACATCTTGTGCTGAGAAAGCCTCTCCCATCCTCTGTTACACCTCAATTCAAGCCATTGGCCTCAATTTCGTCACCATCTCAACCACCACAGCAACAGCAACAGCAACAGACTGACTCTATTCCAAGTCAAACACCTACATCCAATCCATCAACCTCCACACCTATCGCACCAATCGATTCAACTCGTTCTCCAGCAAGCAGTGCTACATCATCTCCAATGCAAACATTCACAATGCCTCCCATGGTACCTCCACAGGTCATGTCCTTCACTTTCCGTCCAGGTCAAATGCACTTTGCCCCTCAACCTTTTGTTCCAATGCCAGTGACTGCAATCAATTACAACAACAACAACAACAACAACAGCATTAGCAACAACAGTACCAATACCAACTCATTTAATTATGGACCAACACCATCTCAGTTCTATGCAAACAACAACCAAACATCGATTATGCCTTTTGGACAACCACAAGGCATTCAACAGATGATCAATATGTTGCAAGTGATGCAGGTTCAGCAGCAGCAGATACTCTTCTATGCTAGACAACAACATTTGACTGCTGGTCCCCAGTTGCCTCCTGTTGCAATCCCTGTTCAACTTCCAGCTCACCCTGCTGCGCCCGCAGCACAACCTCATCAAGCAAACAGACAGCGACCACCTAGACGAATCAATGGTGGCACCATATTGAGCATAATATTCAGACTACTGATGCTAAGTCTATTCCTTCATGGAGGTTCATTGGAAAGAACATTTACACTAGTTTGTGTTGGTGTTGGCTATTATCTGTAGGTACTTCTTCACGCGTCACCAATCATTTAGACACTGGTCTCTAACTATGTATCAATTGTTATTATAGTTACATGCATGTCCTTCGCAGGCCACCTGTTCCTGCCGTTCCTGTTGTAAGAAACAATAATGTCAATAATGCCAACAATGCCAATAATGCCAACAATGCCAACAACAATAATGCCCAGCAACCAGAGCAGCAACCAGAGCAGCAACCACAGGAACAACCACAGGAACAACAAGAGCAGGGTCAACAACAACAACCTGAGCAACAAGTAGTTGTTCCAAGGGAAACAGATTTGATGACAGAGATCATTCAGTTCTTTGTACCAATGTTGCAATCGTTGCTTCCAGGATGGAGACCACAAGCGAATGGTGTTGTTGCAGCTCAGAATGTTGCCGTTGGCGATGACAATGATGACAACAACGAATAATTATAAACAGCAACATGTATACTATTATTGTACCTAACATGTATTGGCGCAAGAACAACGCTAATTGGTGATATCAGTCATCGTCGCATCGGTTTGCTACGTCTTGTTTCTTGGCATTGCCAGTATCGTTGGTAGATTTTGTGTTCTCTGAGCGTTGCTGTTCCTCAGCATCGTGGCGTGGCTCATCCAAATCTTCCTTGTCCTCTTTGACTACGTCACCTGTAGGTATGTCATCTACTTCAGCTGACATGTTGCTGCTGCTGCTGCTGTTGTTATCTACGTGATCGTCTGCATTCACTTCATCATCACCTCTTTGGTTGAACGTATGGCAGAATCTACATCTAAACTCTTTAGATTGGAAATGAGAATAATTAGTTGACTGCTTGAGAATGGCGGCATCAGTGGTATTACTTACGTATTGATTCCAACTCATGGGTTGGAACATAACCATTGTGGTTGTGACAATTGTGGCAAATGAGTGGCGATCCATACTTTGGCCCGTCAGAGATGATGTAATCTACAACCTTGTCCAACCAACTCTGTTGTTTGGGTGGCTGGGATTGCCTTTGTTGAGGTGATGATGCATTGTTGTTGTTGTTGTTGATTGGTATGACTCCCTTTGGAAGTGGACGAATTGGTACAGGTTGCAGTACATGCGGGCGCTTTGGTGGCGGTAGTGGCTGTTGCTGCTGTTGTTGTAGTTGAGAGTGAATGTTTGGCGTGGTGTTGACACTTCTTCCCGCTGGTGATGAAGTTGGTGAATCGATAAGAGCACTGCCGATCGAAGAAGAAGGACTTTGCTGATATTGCTGCTGCTGCTGTTGCTGAGGCATGGGTCTATGTCTCAAAGAGGACTGCTCTTGCAGTTGTGATTGAATACTATTGGTGACCCTAGATGAACTGGTAGTGGACTTGACAGGTGAAACCCTTGTCAAAGGTTGCTTGGAGGGAGGTGTAGTGACCTTAGTCCTACCATCAGGGCTTGTGTCTTTGAGAGTCGGTTAGGTAATGTCTTAAACATGCCAACATGTTGACCAACCAACCAACCAACCAACCAGATGATGCTTACTCTTCATAAGTTTCTCATACTTGTCTATTATCTTTTGAGTATTGTCATAGTCAGTCTCCTTCTTCCTTGCATCTATCTTTTGCTGAAGTTGAGTCTTGAGAACATCCAACTTGCTCTCATTGTGATGTATCTTGTATACATAAATATAGTTGAATATCTTGGTAAAGCAATACATACTACAAATGACATGTCATGTTAGTCGACTAGTCAGTAGTAGTGAAGGATTGAGTGCAAGGTTCCAACCTACGTGACTGGGAAAATGACCAATAGGGAGTAGTATAAGATATTGTCATTGAAGTGCTCTGCTGAGGATGATGATCGTGTTCTATAGTAGGTCCAAAGGAACAGTAATAACTCTAATAATAGACCATATAGAATGATACGAGAGAACACTGTTCTCTGTGTCAACCTAGCATTGGATACAGCATCCTCATACTTTAGTATCTTGTCTTCAATGTCTGCGAACTCTCTTTCCAATGATTTCTATTGTTGTATCCTATCGTTAGTCATCTATCAGTGATAACAAGACATCTATCTACTACCAGACATACCTTTTTAGAGAAGTAAGAACCCATTTACAGTAATATAAGTACAAGCATCTACTTGTTGTTGTTGTTGTTACTACTGCTTATTCTCAATATTATTATTTGTAGTGAAGTGTTCATCAACAACTATATTTAAAGTGAGAAGTTCACATCAAACTAAATACGCGCCACACAGTCACAAACTTTATTATTATTACAACAATCGATGGACGGTGATACATTTACACCAACTCCAATATGAATGGTGAACCTTTAACAGGTAGAGAATCACTGCTGACATGGATCGTGTAGGTACCACTTTGAGGKTGAGTTAAAGAATACAGTGTAGGTGGCTTGCTTTCTGAGCCTTGAAGTTGTCCTTGACGATGCAATCGATCTGTTTCAAGAAGGACGCTCCGGCGGGTGTCTCACCAGCCTGCGATGCACCCTGTCCGTCCAGCATCATCTTGACCTCAAATACATCTCCTCCACTGATCCTGGCCTGACCGGCATAGTCAACTGCTGTGATCGTAAACTGGTTGGGTGTGTTGACCTTCAACTGTGTCTGCAGATCACTGACTGAGCAGTTGGGTGCGTAGGCCTTCATGTAGGGTCTGATGTTCTGCAAGAAGATGGGTATGCCCTCCTTGATCCACTCTGCGTATGGGTACTCCAACGGGTTGGGCACCAAGAGGATGTCGATCGATGGGTTCAGTAGACTGAGCTCGCCAGGTACCTTGGTCAGGTTGTTCTGGGTCAGGTTGATACGACGCAGGCCAGTGAGCCAGCCAATCTGCTTGGGAATCGAGTTGAAGCCGGCCGCTGACAGATCCAACTGTTTCATCTTCTTGAGAGTGCCCAATGAGAGCGCAGTCTGAACGCTGAATTCTGGTATACGGTTGTGAGCCAGAGACAACTCTGTCAAGCTCATTAGCTTGGAGAGGTCAAAGTCGAACGAGGTCAGACTGCATCCGCTAAAGTCAAGTGTCTCGAGATGTGTCAACGTGGTGAACACTGGTGTCAGTGTACCCATGTTGTTGCTGCCGATGCGCAGCGTTCGAAGGTTGGACAACGTTGATATGGGTGGCGGGAACGATGTGAAGTTGTTCTCAGAGAGGTCCAGGGTGTGCAGCGTGGCCGACAGATGTGATATCTCGTCGGGCAGGTAGTTCAGACGGTTGCCACTGAGGTCAAGTGTGCGCAGATGGCGGAGCTCGAGGATGGGTGTCGGGAAAATGGAGACCTTGTTGTGGGCGTAGAGAAGCTCCTGCAGCATGGGCAGTGAGAGGGCGTTGGGGAAGGACTGGATCGAGTTGATCGATATGTTGAGGTATGTGAGGTGACTCATGTTGTTGGGCACATTGGTCAACAGGTTGTTTGAGAGGTCCAAGTGTGTGAGGTGCGCCAATGACGAAAGAGATGCTGATACGTCGTTCAGTTCATTCGAATCAGCGACCAGACCCTCGAGCAGCTGGAACTTCTCGATACTGTTGTGGAACTCTGTCAAGAAGTTCTTTCCAACGTTTAGCTGTGTCAGTGTCTTGCGGAACTTTAGAATTCGCTTTGGTAACTCTTTAAGGTCACATGAGCTGAGGTTCAGTTCACGCTCACCATCCTTCTTGCATAGGTATATCCTGTCCCTTGCATGTTGTGATAAGTTATTTCCCATTTGAGATTATAATAGAAGTGATAAATAATACAGATAGATAATTAATATGTATATAAACAATGATTCTAAAGTAATCTGATCATAATGATTGTGGTCCCCAGCATCAGGTGTAACTGCCGTTAATTAGATTCAAATAAATGAAAATTGTTTCAATGGCCTGGCCCATTTCAAACCATACAGTGTTTATTTGCCCCCCCTTTAATCTTGATCACTTCTTTGCAGCAGTGCTTGATTTTTGTGATTGTTGTCCGACCTGTGTTGGTTGTGGCTGCTTCTTCTCCTCTTTCAGTTGTGCCTCCTCATTTGCCTTCTCAATGGCTTTCTCTTTCTTGAGCTGCTTCTCCTTCTTCTTGGAGGCCAGAAGATTGGGTGCGTGCAGTCTGACATCAGCCAACATGTTGGCGGTGAGTTCCTCGTCCTTGATGTTCTTGATCAGCTCCTTCTCTCTCTTGGACATGTTTGGATTCTGTAGGAGCGCCGCACTGGCTTGCTTGGCGGCCTTTCCTCTCTTGAGCTGTCCAGGAGTCAGCTTGACCTTGTACTTGTAGTTGGTGAAGATTGTGTACGGTCCAACCACTGGGATGGCAAAGTGAAGAATGTCGTTTTCCAATGGCTGACCAGTGAGTGTGTCAATGTTGGTGACATTCTCCGAGTCGATAGAGGCCGCTGCCATGTTCTCCTCCTCCAACAACTGTTTGATCTCCTCTTGTTCCTTCATCTTATCCTCTCTCTTCTCCTTTCTTCCTTTTCTAGACTTCTCCTCTCCATTGTTGTTGTTGTTGTTGTTGTCATCCTCGTCCTCCTCATTGTCAGATGTTTGTTCTTCTGTGGACAGTGGCTGAGTGGTGGTGGTGGATGTAGTCGACGTTGTGGGGGTGGCAGTCATTGTGTCCTCTTGCTTGAAAACCAAGTCCTGCAACTTGGTTTGAATATCCTTTGTATCTGTTGTGGTCTCCACCTTTTGAGCGCTCTCCTTCTCTCCCGTTGCCTTTGGCTTTGACTCTTGTTTGCTGTTGTCTGTCTTTTTGGCAGGAGTCTGTTGTTGCTTTCCCTTCTGACCCTTCTTGTCCTTCTTCTTGTCCTCCTTCTTGCTGCCAGCTGAGCCAAGCAACTTCATTCTCTCTTGTCTCTCCTCTTCATCTTGGTCACCGTACTTCTCCTTGATCTTTTTCAGCTTGTTCTTCTGACTAGGCAGAAGATGCTTGGTTGGCTCGCCCTTCTTCTCCTTTGCAGCAGAGGTTTGTTGTTGTTGCTGCTTTTGCTGTTGTTGTTGTTGTGCTACCGGTGTCTCAGTGTCCTCCTCATTGTCTCCTGGACCACCCTTTTTCTGTTGTCTTCTCTCAAAGGCAGTCATGTGCGACTTGTTCTTCTGATTGTCACCCTTTGATTGTGTGATCGTTTCCTCGATACCACTTTGCTGTTGGGTCTCCTTGGCTTGTTCAGTCTTCTCCTCATCCTCGTGGAAACTACTGACCAGTTTGATACGGTACTTGTTGGAGCTGTCTGTCGACTGACCGAGTGATGCCACAGGCTGTGCCTTTGTGGAGACTGTAGTCGAGGTGATCTGATCGGACACCTCCATACCATCCATCTCGGCAAAGGCTTCCTCCTCCTGCTCCTTCTTTAGTTTGGCCCTCTCAAACTTTCGCAGCTTCTTCTCTCCGGTGCCATCTTCGCCAGCTGGCTCGTTTGAAATGTCATCATCATCGTCAGCATCACCTTGGCCATATGAAGGGGATCTCTCTCCGACGTGGTTGGCAATGCAGCTGTCATCTATCTTGAACATGAAACCAAATCCCATCACCAGCTGTGAGTGCGGGAGATAGTTCTTCTTGCCACGAATCATGAAGGATCCAGTGGTGAGGAACTCACCGGACGGGGCAGTCTTGCTGACTTGGTTTGCATAGACCCAGTAGGCACTCGTGACGACCTTGGCCGACCAAGCATTACTGTAACACATAGTCATTGTTCCAGCTTGGATCAGGGTGTTGGGTGGAATTGGGCCACCCTTCTGGTTCTTGATCAGACATGACGTCGAACCAAAGATGTCGGCATGAACGTAGATGTCATCCTTCTCCATGTACTTCTTAAAGAGCAACTCATTCTGCTGGGCGTCCTTTCCACTGATTACAAGGTAGTTGTCCGAGCTGATGAACCAGTGGAACTTCTCAAACCAGAACACCTTGCGCATCTGGATCATTGAGGCCTTGGCCTTCACCTCACCCAACTGCTGTCGACTCTTCTTTTCAGCAGCCTTGAGTGCAAAGTCTGCCTGTTGAATAGTCTTTTGTGCCTTCTCATGAGAGTGTTTCTTGCTGTCATAGTACTCTCTGGCATTGGCAAACGCCGTCAATGACAGGTCGACATCGATCAGTGTTGGTTTCCTGGCCTCCTTGTCGTTGTGCTTTTTGTTTCTCTCCTTCTGTTTGCTGTCATCACCGTCGTTGTCACTGTTATCATCCTCATCACTGTCGTCACTCTCGTCACCATCCTGATTGTCGTCATAGAGGAAGGCGTCTGTGAGGGCAAGGGAGATCTGGTTGGTCTCGAGTTTGAGCTTGTGTATCTTGTTGGCCACAGAGTATGGATTCTTCTTCTTCTCCTCCTTGAGCATCTGGGCAAGAGTGGTCCAGTCCATGGATGCAGCCACACCACTTCTGATGATGAGGATACATTGGTCCACCTCCTGCAGGTTGGCCTCGATGAGTTGGGCCTTCCTCTGGTTGTCGGCCTCGGCGGCATACAACGAGTCGATTCTGCGCTGTTGGTCATCTCGCACCTTGTCCAACTTCTTTAGTACTGTCTGTTCCTGGGCAATGCGCTGCTGCTCCACTTTCTGCGACTCGATCTCTGAGAAGAACTGGTCCACGGCCAGATCGAACGAGTCATACTCTAGGTACTTCTTTGTCTGATACTGCTTGTAGAGGAATGGCACAAACTCTTCGTAGACGACCAGCTCTTTTGGTGGCTCATCTGATGTGGGTAGAGCTGCGGCCTCCTTTTGCTTCTTGGCCTGTTGTTGAGGCTTATTCTCCTTGGGTGGTTTGAGCACAATGTATCCTTTGGATGGACCGGCTACATCATAGATCTTTTGACCCTCCTTGAATGACTCGATCAGTGCCTGGTTGTACTTCTCTGGCTCGTACTGTTCGATTCTGAGATTGGACTGAAGACCAGCAGAGAGCAGACAGTGTTCGATGAGCTCTGGACCAAAGTCAAGGCTCTTGTTGAACACCTGCTTTAGTGTTTCCTTCTTGTCTTCCTGCTGTGTCAGGATTTGTTCAATGAGCTCGGTGGTAAAGGTCGATGGTTGCTTGCAGTTGTCCACAGGGTAGACGTCGCCCACAGCAATGTTGTCACTCTCCTTGAACTGATGTGTTCTGAGAATGGCCAACACTTTGTAGTCTCCATCTGTAAGAATGATGTTACCCTAGTATAATGATGTTTAGGTTGTTAGAATGTGTTGTGTTTGATCATTAATGTACTGTTTATAAACATAGAGACATACAATAGAGAACAACTCAATGATGAGATGTTGTGTTGCGACACCTGATCCAAAGGTAAAGTCCACTATTCTGTCCACACCCAGTTGTTTGACACTCTCCAATCTCTTGGTCTTGAGGTACTTTCTAAGCTACAGGGATGTATGTATGTTAGAATCACCTGTTGATTGAGGCAGAAGATGGTGTTGCTATTGCCTTACAGTGATTGAGAATGGAGCTGGAGTATGGTCACCCTTGTCACGGGTAAAGTTGGTAGAGTGTATACGAATACCAGACTCGATGATCAGTGTCTTCTTGTTGTCAGGCTTTGATAGCTTCAACAAGAACACTCTAGGACTGAGGTCATAGATGTTGGCCAATCGCAGGCCAATGACAGACCTCTGCAGATTGCAAACAGTGGTCCTAATATCGATTGACGAGAATCTGGTCTTTGTCATGTTGTATCTGTTTGTTGATTGAGTTGTATGTGTGTGTGTGTTTGTTTGTTTGTTGGGTTAAAGTGAAATTCAGCAAGTCCCTCATTATCAGGTGTGACTAGGTAGACCTGGGATCTTGTTTCTTTCTTTATTCTCCACCCACCAGCTTGTTGACAACCAATTCAATTCAACTTGAAGAGACATAAACACAACATTATTAATAACAATATAACTATTACAACAATAATAACTATAACTAATAATAACATGCAAGACACTCTGACAAAGTCTGATGAGTTTGTCGTTGGTGATGGAGACGACACTCCTATTGCTCCTCCTCATGTTGTCGTCGCAGGTGGCGATATGATGAAGACCAACAACACATTCTCAAGGGCAATGGATTTCAACAGTGATGCTTATGATGAGATGGATGACTACAACTACCAAGATATCGATGAGGATAGCGATAATGAATGTGTTCATTTGGATCCTATTGAAGATGATTTCCCTGTCTCTTACAACAACAATAATAACAACATTAACAACAACAACAATATCAACAATATCAACAACATCTACAACAACAATGTTGATCATTCTGGAAGGTTATTCGAATCATATCCAACAAACCCACAGACCCAGATCAACAGTGAGTTTGCCAAACAAATTGTACAATCGCAGAATAAGATGCTTTCTCATAACAACAAGAAGAAGGACAATGACAAATTGGTGATGGGAGTCAACACACCTCTTAGCGGTAAAGTATTGCAATCATAATAATCCATGATTGATTGATGACGATCATTCTGACACATCCACAAATCAAATGGTCATTATAGATTACCTGGACCCAACACTATGCACACCATTCACCCTTGAGTTCTTGAAGGACCAGGGTATACAGACCTTGGGCCAGATGGCAGTGATGGAGGATTTGGTCGCATTGGGTGACATCATTGATGATCCTTCCATTCCCATTCTTCAGACCCTTGTTCAAGAGTTGCTTATTGACCGATGTGCATGGCGAGAGTTTATCAAACCAGAAATCGATAGCAGCAATGTCAATGTACACTCCTCCCCTATGGGTAAGTAGACAACATCAGTATCTTCAACTGTCCAACCTGCAGGATTACTAATAATGACCAAACAGTTCTAATTGGACATACAAATGAGGATGAAATGTTCCTAAAGTCCATCAACATTTACACCATCAACCAGCTGCTACAAAGCAAGGCGCTTCCAGAGATTGCAGATGTATGTGTAATTGAATGTTATCCTGTTTGGATGTCCTTGAAACACTAATACGAATACTTTTTCTGTATAATATCCAGTCTCCAAGACTTAAGTTCTATATGAACATGGCTGAGAGGGTGTCCTTTGGATCGGCCCACCCATTCAGTGATGTCTCCAATAAGGGAGCGTCGTCATCTTCACAAAATACTTTAGTGAAGGCACCAGAGATCTTTGGTTACTTCTATGCAAGCACCAACTTCCATAGACAGCTCGAGACTGGAAACATCCTTGTCCCATCTATCAGTATGTGTATCCCTACTACCAAGATCATCATCTCTTCCAGAAACTCACTGACTCACAACTATTATTTATAGAACAAATATTTGAGGACTACATCAAGAGAGACACCAACCTTCGATTCCAGCATGAGTGGAGAGGAATATTCTCTCGATACTTTACTCTAGCCAAGAACAGCTTGAACGTTAACAATCCCACTGATCTGGATGTTTATACATATTTGACGATGAAGTCGATCCATGGCTTTGGTGGTCTGGACGGTATTACAGGAGTGCGATTCTTCTGGAGTGACATCAGAGATACAGACTACTTTGACTCCCTACCAAAGATGACCAAGTTGGAGTATGTACCTGGGAAGCTACGCTCTGTTTCGGAAACAAACTTACTAACAAACCATTCTCGTCAACAACATAGCTTCAAGTACCTGTACCAGATCAAACTATCACATGCAGTATCAAAGGGACTTAAACTTCAATTATTCGTTCCAGAGACCAACAATGTAAAGGATGTGAACCCTGTCGGTCTGGAGGCATCAGTCATCAATATCATTGAGAAGACAGTGAATCCAGTTCTCCATGAGTTCAAACACACACCTTCCAAGTCTCCAGATCCCTACTTGCACGTTCCACAAGGTGTCCTCATTCCAGGCACCGGTGCCTTCTGCACATCAGAGTTCTGTGTTCTACCAAACGCGGCAGAGTTGACACAGAATAAGTGATGTTGGCCAATGTCTACATTGAGTAATCCGTGAATACTCAGTCAAGTCAGTCTTTTGTTATTAATACAATTCCCAATAATGGAGATCTGTTTTTTTGTTCAAGATGGATACCTTGATCATTCATTTTCAATCAATCTTAACACTTGTTTGTGAATACAAATAATCACATAAGATGGCATCAACTACTACACACAAAGGATCAACATTGTCCACACATGTTCTGGACACAAACACTGGTAATCCAGCTGTTGGTCTAAAGGTTGGGCTCCTAACTTTGTACTCGTCACTTGATGTCATATAATATCCTAATGACTTCATATATATAATCACCTAGGTGACCTTGGAGAGACTGACAAATGAAGGTCAACAACAACAAGTGTTGGTAGAGCAGACGACCAATGCAGATGGCAGAGCAAGAGAGTTCCCAGAGCTAGAGAATGGAGTGTACAGGATGACTTTCCACACTGGTGACTACTTTAAGCAGCACAACATCACAGCATACTTCTACCCTAGAGCAACAGTAGAGTTTATTGTTGATTCTCAAAGACACTATCATGTACCTCTCTTGCTAAGTCCATATGGATATTCAACCTATCGTGGAAGTTAATAAATAATAAAGATTCATGTAGAGCTTTGTTGTTGTTTCAAAACCATTCAATAGAACAAGCGATGAAGATTAACTCTAACGTTGTCATTGTAAGATATATATTTATCTGTCATCTGTCAGACAGCGTCATCAGCATCTGATACTAATTGAATCTAAAGATTGGAAACAAGGTTGTACTTGTACCTTACAAAGAGTGCCATGTAGAGAGGTATCATAAGTGGATGTTGTCAGAAGAGATTAGAGGTAGGTAGACCTTAGAGTGTTGTATCGTATTGGTCCTGTGATTCAATTGACACCAATATCTCGCCACTCTATAGAGCTGACCGCAAGTGACTTGTTGACATTGGAGGAAGAGTACGAGAATCAACAAAGCTGGTACGTCGATCCAAAGAGTATGTTTAGGTTTAACACTTGGGCAACCATTATTGTACATATATCTTACTCAAACATCAACCCAGAATGTACCTTTATCATATTGGACAAATCAAAGCTATCCATTGACAACGAAAGCAAGCAAATCATTAGTAACTTAGATGCGATGGCAGGCGATGTCAACTTGTTCTACAATGACTATGAAGAGGAAGGAACAGCAGAGGTCGAGGTGATGATTGCAGAACCCAGTTGTCGTCGTGGTGGATTAGGACGCGAGGCCATCGAGATCATGATGCACTATGCCAGAACATCACTGGCCGACATGACACAAAGATTCATCGTCAAGATAGGCGAGAGCAACGCCGCGTCGATTGATCTCTTCTCCAAACTTGGTTTCCAGACAGTTGGTCAGGTCAATGTATTCAAAGAGGTCAACATGATACTAGAGATCAACGGCAGTAACAACAGCAACATGGAACATCTGATATACAAACAAATATAGTGACTATTTATCAAACATCCAGTAGTTTACTTTGCATTGTAACCATTGGTGTAGGCATTGTTCTTAAGGTTGTTGAGCAGGATCTGAATCTCTGGAATGGTCTTACTCTCCAGTTGTTGTTTGTCGCTTGCACTGCTCAGCACCAGTTGAACGATACGATTCGTCAGGTCATTAACGTTGGTGGCGGCCAATCTTGCGCGCTTCTCATCGAGTGGACTGACGACCTGTGCCTGTTGTTGTTGAGCTCCTCCCTTCTTCTTCTTTGGGTCCTCAGCAGCTGATGCAGCAATGTCGAACCTAAACTCCAATTCATTCTTTTGTGGACGATGATTGATGCCAGAGATCTTAATGCCTGGCAACTCACCTGTCGACTTCAAATGTGTTGCTGGACAACAGTTAATGTTCCAACCTGGAACTTYCAATGAGTGTCAATGTTGTAACAGAACTGAGATTGGTCGATCGGTTTAGTATTAGTATGATGTTTAGTCAAGCATCTCGGGGGTATATGATAAGGTTTGAACGTACTCTGGGACGGGGAACTTATCATAGATGTATGTGTTGTTAACTTTGTCCTTTGTATACTTTTCCTCAGCAGCCTTCCTCTCCATAGTGAAGACATTGAAGGGTAGATTCTCCTTGATCACTCTGTTGGCCTCTTGCTCGATCTTTTGAATTGTAGCATCGTCTGGTTTGTCTGGGTTTGTATACTCAATGCATACTCTTCCCTTGACCTTGTTCTGACACTCTACACTGACAGTGACTGGACAGTTGAGCACCTTTACGATGGCACCTTTCAGTACATGACATGCACTGTCTGTAATTGTATCTCTTGCTTTAGTTGCTGACATGTTGCTGTTTGTTTGTTTGTTGGTTGAAGTGAGAATGGTGAAGGATAACAAAAAACCACCCGTTTTCCGTTTTCTACAGGTTTGATTGAAGTTGACCTCCAGTGGAGGTCAACAAACAATACTAAATATAAAAATATAAGATTTAAATCTTTATTTTATGTATCTGATCAGTTTGGAAGTCAGTCCTACAAGCCAACAGTTTCTTGACTTCAGTTGGAGACAGTTTCCAAGAGAGCATACTACTGTTGTCAGACCAGAACTCTTCAATCTCTGACAGTCGCTCCAATGTCAATAGGGAGACGATCTGATTGAGTTTGGAGAACTTATCTCTGATGGTGGACTTGCACAGCTTGGCAAAGAAGTTGAATATGGCTCTGATGTCCTTTCCAAACTGGAGGGCGCCTATCTGAGTAAAGTGCTTCAGGTAGATGCCATTCTCGATCTTCTTCACAAGGAATCCAATGGTCAGATGCACGATGCTGTCATAGTTGGTCGTTGTGAGGTGATCTTCAAACGGCTGGAGGAACTGTGATATCTCCACGGTGAATGGATAGACAAAGGGATCGTTCACTTCGTTGTTGTCATACTCCTCCTGGCCAATCTCGTAGTTAACACTGGTGAATAGGAACAAGACATTCTTTAGCTTTGGTTGTATACTCCTGAATATCTGATCGATCTCCTCCTGTAGCAGGCGATTGTAACTCTTGGCCACACCGCTAAACTCTGCCACCTGCAGTGCCACCTGATCCTTCTCCTCTGCCAAAGTGTACATCTTCTCGCACCTTGTCTCCAACTCCTTCTTTAACTTTAGAATATATTCTCCACTTGTCTCTATATTATTTAATACAATCTTTATAATAATATAATTAGTTAGTATTCATTTGTTTCTCACTCTCTATGAATGATCATATATATAAATACCATTGATTCTTTGTAGTCAATGTTAGCTTTGGATGTTGCCTTTTGTATTTGCTCTCTAAACATTCTTTGCAATGTCTGTTTGATTCGTTAGCACAGATCTCTAATCCTCTCATAGGAATGATTATAATACATACGTCTTGAGTACGAATCAATACTTTTATCATGCAGTTGGTTATTACGTTGAGTGTCTGCATATTGAAAGAGTCTATTGAACGCTGTAGTGACTTTTGGAGAACAAAGAATATGTAGTCCACCATACTGCTGTTGAGAGAGTCATCAGAGTGCTCGTCCAGTTGAACTGCCTTGTGCGAACTCTCCACCATGAAGTACTCCTCCAACAAAAGATAGCTCCCAAGCAGGTCGTTCATCTTGGATTTAGTCTGTGTTGAGTACATCGTTGTCTTTAGGTTGACCTTTTCCAACTGCTCCAATGTGCTGTGAGGTTGTCCAGGCACTCTAACACCAGAGACCTCTTCGTTGATTGATCTGTCATCCAAAGTGTCGATGTGCTTGTTGGTCGATGATTGACCACCACCACTGACCATTAGTTCAATCTCCTTCTTAATGGACTCCTTGATGATTCTCTCCTTGTTTATAAGATAGCGTTCGTAGAATCTTGTTGCCTTGCTCATCATAACAATCTCATCCAACAGTTGAGCAAAGTTTCTTGGGTCCACTCTGTGTTGTTGTTGTTGATGATGATGATGTTGTTGTTGATGTTCTTTGTTTGTGCTCGAGATATCAGAGACGCAACGGGCGATGCTGAATTGCTCTGAGAACAAAGCGAACACTCTGCCAGTGTAGTTATCGGTGTGATGTGATACCAGTCGAAGGAATAGTGGACACAGTCTAATTCCAAACTCCTTTCGCACCACCTCCAGGTAGTCCTCTATCGTTGATGCAAAGTGCTGTAGTATCTTTGTCAGTATTGTTGTTGCACTAATTCCTCCTGGTGTCTGTTGTTGTGGTTGTTGTTGCTGTTTGGGCTGTGTTGGGCGACCAATGGAGGTTTGGTATTGCTTTACAACAACGTCCAATGTAGCCTCTGATTCCAATTTTAAGAAGTTACAGTACTTCTCCACACCCTCTTCCTCCTTCTGAAGTTGTATATATAGCTTGCAGAATCTGGTTATGAGGTGATATTACGTTAGTATTAGAATAGATCTTCAAAACTCTCTATCATTCTATTTGATTACCTCAATACATCAGAGTGATTGTTAGAGGATAGTGCCAACTTGTACTTCTGTTCAATCATGCTTGACAGTCTCTGTTGTGCATTGTTCAACATTTCGATAGATGATGGCTCCAACACAGCTTGGTCGATGTTGAGATAGCGATGTACATGATTGGCAGCAGCTTCAAAGTCCTCAAGCTCCAATGACTTTTGAATGCCTTCAATGCAGTTCTTATGGTATAATACAAGGGTTAACTACATGATCATAGGTCTGAATGAATGAGTGCACAATGTATTATACATACCTTTAGATCAACGATGTCATCAACCTTCTTTAGAGTCTCCTTTATACGCTCTCTGATGCGATCGAGATTCTTGACCTTTGAAGAGAGCAACTCTGCGAGACTGCACGTCGATGATATGGTATTGGTGAGTTGGTTCGATTTAGATAGGAGGAGACTGAGATAGTCTGGTACATCCTTGTCAAAGCACTCCATCTGTCGCTCAAGGTCATCTTTCATCTGGATGTACTGCTTCAGTTCAATGTCCAACTGGTGATCACGTGTGATCAGTGCTTGCAAGTTACGCTTTGCATCCTCAACAGTCATAACCTGATCATTGTTTGTAATTGTTGACAATATCATATCCATATATGTACAATTATAATAGTGTATTTACAACAAACTAAAGTTACAATGGCACATGATATTGTCATTCACATCTTTTGGTGGTCGCATAAAATCACAAAGCCAGTCAGGACACTCTTTACACTTCCAACAATGTGAAACACACTGAACAGTGCCAAATCCACTGATTAGTAGTTAAGCTTTATAATCTACTTGACACCATTAATAGTGATCAAATCATGTAGCAGTGGATAAAGATAGGAGAACTCTTTTTCTCCTCGCTTGTTGATGGTCTGTGTGTAGGCATCCAGTGCCATTCGTACAAGATGCAGTGCCTCGGTTTCTGTGTGCTCCTCCATCCAACGAACATATTGCTGGGTGCTCCAATTGGTAAACACGTGAGGGAATATCATCTCCTTTGGTCCTCTGGCAATTAAGCAGTGAGCCATTATGATTGCTGGCATGCTATGCATTTCGGTCAAACCTTTAAGAGTGGACTGCTGTGTCAGGTCCTTAAAGATGAAATGTTTAAATGTTCTGACCCAATGATATGGTTGGCCCACCTCTTTGATTCCTTCTGGTATCAAGGGGGTCACTGACAGCTCCAAATGTGTCAGGTCATTGGCGAGCCTCAGCTTGCCCTTCTCGTTCATTGGTTTCAGCAATGAAGCGTGGCGAATGAACAATGTGAATAGGCGAGAGACCAGATGCTTGCATTGTTGTGCCAGGATCGGACACGGTGTAAACTTTGAGAGAAAGTTGGAGTTGAAGTGGAAAACGTACTGTTGAAGGTTGTCCATAAAAGATGAGCATTGCTTGGTTGAAGAGATATTGTTGTCGTTGCTCCAGTCCTCAAAGTGGATGGTCGATACAATCTGCTCGGCGCCTTGAAGGAATGTTGTGATTAGAGGTGTAAGAATGTTGGTGCATATGCCGCTGAGCAGCATGATTGACTTGTCTAGCAGCTCTGCCGTTGTTGTGGGCAGTGAGTGAGAGGAGAGAAGGGATTGAAGAGAGTTTTGGAGATGCGTTGCTGAATTGAAGAGGGAGCAGTTGATGATCTGTCCAGAGGTTGGCTTGTTGTCAATGATGATTTCACAAGCCTGTTGACCTTGTTGGATCATTGCCTCCATCTTTGTGGCAAACAGTTCGATCACTGCACTGACCACTTTGGTCACCTTGTTGACCAGTACCTTGTCGCTCTCAATCACCTCGATCTCTGCCCATATTGACTTTGACAGATCGACCATTTGCTTGCTTGTTGGTACGCTTGATGGTGATGAACCACGTCCCCAAGCCGATTGGGGAAACATTACGTTCATTATTGAAAGCATATTGTGTCTTGATCTCTCCAAGTAACCTTTCTCAAACATTGAGATGGTCTTGAACAATAGTTGGTGATCATCCAAACTGTACAGACATGAGTATTAGTAAGATAATGTGTGTGATCTAGATGATTGGGTAATTAACATTACCTTATACCAACTACACCTTGTTGTAGATCACAATAGTTTTGTAGCCTTCTTGAAAAGTCATAGAAGTATCTGGATATCTTTGGATACTCTAGGATGAATGTGTTCTCAATTACATTGGAGGCTGATGTGATGTGGTTGGTTAGTATGATTCCAACGCTACCAACGATATCAACATCATATTTACATTTAGCAGCCACAGTCAAGTTGGTCTCCAACACCTTTGTAGCATTCTTCCAGAATGCATGTGATATGTTGTCTTGTCCTCCAGTCTAAAAATGGATGTATATAGTGTATTAGTATTCATGGATGAAGACCAACACAACAATGTACATACAGTCTTTATGATATCCATCAATGACTTGTTTGTGAGAGGATCTCTGATCTTGGTCAATACCCTCTGAAGCTGCCATATTTGAATGCAGCTGGTGTAGAGACTATCAGTGACAGACTCAATCTTGCTCCATATCGACTGGTCGATGCGTTCCACAGTCTGCTGGTTTCCAACCAGTTTGTTTACGTTGAGCATTGCCTTAATGCTCTTGGTCAGACGCTCAGTGGTGGCGTTGACCACAGAGTTGACACGATCTACCAGGATGCCCAAGTTGTAGAACACTTGCAATGCACTGGCCACCTCACTCTGATTCTGATTGTCCATTGATTGTAACAACAAGTTGGATGCAGTTGTAATGATCTGCTCTCTACATTGATTGACCCATTGAACCTGTGTATCAATGATTGCTATTCCAGTTAGGTTGCTCTCCTTCCTCAATGTATCTATTTAATATTATAGGAGTAATGTTAGATAATGTCGATTGAATAAATGTATTAAACAATGATACAATACCTATCTCATGAATGGATTGAGCGGCTTTAGCTAGGTCCCTACCCTCTTTCAAATGAATCTTTAGCTTCTTGACCAGTGATAGATATCGAATGACCACTCTCAACATCTCACATGTGTCTTGTACTCTTCGCAACTGTGTAATCTGAGACTTGATGTTCATGTATGGCTCTGATATCTCCTTTCTCATCCTCATGATTGACTGCTCCAGACTTAACAGACCCTGTTTCAGTGCCTCTGTCTCCTTGTCAAAGTCCTTGATGTTGGATGCCTGATTGAATAGGTGTTGATAGTTGCCTGTGATCTGCAATAATGATGAAGCTTAGTTATCTGTTATATGTTTAATGTTGATGATCACACCTACACTATCATTTAGCTCTTGTGTGATATCCTTCTTGCCCATGGTCAGCTTCTCGAGTGACGTCTGAATGGATGATATCTTGAGAACATTGCTGGTGTACGCCGTGACGTTAAAGTCATCACTGAGGAACTGTTGGTAGACATCGTTTTCCAGTAGATTCTGTCTTGGTATACCAACTTGATGTTGTTCAACATGCTCTGCTACTGCTTGATTCATGTTTCAATTGACGACAACCTTTAAAGGTCTTAGTTGTAACTAAACTAAGGTAGTAGTTGAATTCCTATGAACATCATCGCAACACCCTTTTTTTTGAAGGGATTGTCATGTGTTAGTTTGGGTGTCTGTTTAAGTGTGTGTTTGTGTGTGTGTGTGTGTTAAATTGATTCCTTAACATAATTAGTACTTGGTGTCATTCAATCAATCAAACCACACAATGAGATTAAACGTTGGCACTCACATCATCATCATCACTCTGGAAGTGATGGCCATCACTTCTTAATAGACAGAGAGAGTTCCCTTCCATACCAATTAAGTATCATCTACAAACAAATATTATCCAATAATTTTTATCTACAAACCTAGAATGTTATCATCATCACTTCTCTTTTTACTACTCTTATTGATATCCTTTATCAATGGTGAACAATCATTATCAGGATTACATATAGTTGACAACCATATATACAACTCCAACCAAGAGAAAGTTTTCCTTCGAGGTGTCAATCGACCCGGTACTGAATACTCCTGTGTCCAGTATGCCTCTGTATTTGATGGTCCAGTCGATGGTGACCATCTCCAACATCTAAAGAATTGGAATATCAACGCCATTCGAGTACCCTTGAATGAAGACTGTTGGCTAGGATTTCATGCTGCAGAGTCTCCATACTTTGGAAGAGAGTACCGAAACGCCATAGTCAGCTACGTCAGTGATCTCACCTCTAGGAACTTTGCTGTTATTCTCGATTTGCATTGGTCCAGCGAAGGTGGAACGGTCCTGGCCACTCACCAAACCGCTATGCCAAACAAGGCCCATGCCCCAATGTTCTGGAAATCAATTGCCAACACTTTTGGAAACAACGGTAGAATATTGTTTGACCTGTACAATGAGCCCTATCCATATGGCAATGCTTGGGACACTGAAGAAGCTTGGACATGTTGGAAGAATGGTACCGACTGTGAACATACAATCGATTACCCTGTAGCAGGAATGCAAGAGATGATTGACTCTATCAGAGGTGTTGGTGCAACCAACATCATCCTTCTATCTGGTATACAATACGCTACATCTCTTACTCAATTCTTGACTTATATTCCTTTTGATCCTCTAAGTATGTATAAATTATATTATAGGATGAACAAACTGTAATAACTAACCATCTTGTAACATATACAACAGAACAACTTGGAGCAGCACTTCATTCATATGACTTTAACTACTGTCGATCCAAAGGATGTTGGGATATCTACTTGAAACCTGTTCTAGATCAATATCCAATTGTAGCCACAGAGGTTGGTCAGAAAGATTGTCAGACTGACTTTTTGTTGGACTTTATCAACTATTGCGATGCAAACAACCTACATTATATTGCTTGGTCCTGGTTGGTGGCCGATTGTTCTACTCCATCACTGATCAGAGACTACATTGGAACACCAACTACCTTTGGAAGAGGATACAAGACCCATTTGAACACTTTGGACGCTGGCCAAACTCCGTTCCACAGTGACACGTTTGATATCTACAACGATAAGATGACTCATTGGGCAGACGACTGGTCCAGCGCTAAACATATTCTTAACAACACGTCACCAGTCATCGAAGGAAAGTACTCTATCGCGTTCAGACCACGTGCCAAGGGAGAGACCTTGTTCTTCATGTGTTGGAGCTGTATCAACACATCCATCCACAAGCAGGTGGAGTTTTGGGTGCATGGTGGACAGTCTGGAAAGCAACTAGTGGACTTTAACCTGTTGACGCTCAACTCTGACAAGACTGTCAACATTGCCTACACACGCCCTCTCACCACATTAATTGGTCGAGATATTCCAGCTGGCCAATGGATCAAGGTGTACGTTGACCTTAGGAATCTCACCTCGTCACCAAACTCGAAGTTTGATGGTTTCCAACTAGTGTCGACCACGTCCGACCAGACAGACATGTACATTGATAAGATAACAGTGCGAGCATTTGTTGATCCTACTCCTCCCTCATCATCATCCTCGTCCGAGTCTACAGCATCAACACAAAGGTCATCCAATGTGTTTGTAACTTTACTACTTACAATGATGACCATAATCCTTTACAATCTTGCTAGCCAATAAACTCAATAGTCGTGGTACCATTATTCTGTACAGATCATCAAACAGGTTTACTATGATTACGCTTTTCATACTCTGTTGTCCTATCGACTAGACATTGATCGAATGCCTTCCACTAGAGTGATGAAGATGATGATGATGATAATGAGTCAATATATCTGTAATACAGTCTTATTGTTGTTCAAAGCACACACAAGACAACAACATACCGCTTTCTGACACTCGTTTGGTATTAAAAGGTTGCCATAGGGTATAACACCTTTGGTGCAGTCGATGAATACTCTTGCCTGCTCAGGACAGAATGTAGACATGATACAAAAGTTCATATGAGCGTGTTGCTCCTGACACTGCTTGCTTGGTTGACCAGGCTTCATCCCATTGCTCTTGTCACATTTTAATGCATCATAAATAGGTTCAACACAAGCAGGGAAGTCCATTACCAATGCAGTCATTGCAGTCAAGTACTCATTACTACTACTAGCAGCAGTACTGCTACTACTACTATTGTTGCTATTGTTGTTGTTGTTGTTTGTCTCTGTCATCACTGGAACAATGATTCTATTCTTCGTGCAGGGCATGAGAGTTTTATCATAACCCTCCCTTCGGACTTTCGTTGAACCAATTGGATGGGGGTGCAAGTATGGTTTTGTCTTGGAGGTGATCAATCAATCTATTCAGTCCTATCTGAAGGGCCATTGTTTACAACTGGTCACATACATACATATATACATATATACATATATATATATATAAATACAAAAATATTTTAAAATATGTCTATCCGACGAAAGAAAGACCGCTTCGACTATCTGTTCAAACTATTGCTGATCGGAGATCAGAACGTAGGCAAGGTGGATATCAACTCAATCATTTCTTAAACTTGCTACACATTTGTACTAATCTTGTAGCCTATCGACATCTATGTGTGTGAGTAGAGTAGTGTCCTGATTAGGTTCTCAGATGACTACTTCTCCAACAAGTATCTCACGACCATTGGAGTGGACTTTAAGATTCGAACCATCGAGCTGGAAGGAAAGAAGATCAAGCTACAGATATGGGACACAGCAGGGTGTGACCGCTTCAAGGCAATCACAAAGTCATATTATAGAGGCTCAATGGGAATTGTGCTAGTGTATGACGTAACATGCAAGACATCATTTGAAAGTAACTAATGAGAGAAGAGAGAGAATTCATTACATTCCTAACTAACAACACAACAACAAACTTATATCATTGTCACGTAGACATTAGGCTATGGATTAAAGAGATTGAAACCAACACAACACCTGGTGTGTCAAAGATATTGATTGGAAACAAGTGCGACTTGAATGATGAAAAGGTGATCGAGAGTTCAAAGGGTATGGAGTTAGCCAAGGAGTTTGGTATGAAGTTCTTTGAAACCTCTGCAAAGTGTGGAATCAATGTTGAGGAGACCTTTATGACATTGGCCACAGAGGTCAAGGAGACTCTATTTAGCGATGCTGACTCTGAGATGGTCCAGGCTTGTGATGAAACTGATGCTCCAGTCACTATCGAAACTACAATGTCAAAGACACCAGAACAAAAGAGTGCTTGTATGTCTGTCTGTCTATTATATATCAAACAAACAAAGTGTCACTGACCCAATCTATCTATCTATCAATCAAATCATTAGGTGGATGTTCTTAGGTCGACTCTTGGTTCTTATTCATTGGCAACAATAGAAACAACTTATTTATTCAATCACCAAACAATCATAGATAACGTTATCTATGGACAACACCTCCACAATGTACCAATAAACAAGCCTTGTAACCCAAACGATGTTGTCAACAAGATGATGGTCCTGTTTGGCTGACCAATTTCCCAATGGGCTGATGATTGGATTCAATTCAAACATAAATTAAATTGATCATCATCCATCAACTAAAGATTCAATAACACTTATACAGAAAGAGATATTTATATAAGTGTATATATAATACAAATAAGATGACACTAACAATTAAACAAAAGGTGGAGAATCTTCGTCAGGTAATGACACAGAACAACATACAAGTCTATGTCGTACCTAGCGATGATGCTCATCAAAGTGAGTACGTCTGTGAATATGATCACCGACGTGAATACATCAGTGGGTTCAATGGAAGTGCTGGTACTGCTGTAATAACCACAGATCAATGTCTACTTTGGACCGATGGTCGCTACTGGCTACAGGCCGGACAACAACTCCAATCAGATTGGAAGATCATGAAGGACCGTGTCCAAGGCGAACCAACCATCGAGGAGTGGATCTCAAAGGTAAGATATTCACAACAACCATGATATTCAACTCACAACATACTAACTTATGATCTTGTAGACTCTTCCAGCTGGTACTACCATTGGTATGGACAGCAGATTAATCGCCAAAAGTTCCTACGACAAGTTCAGATTGGCAGTGGAGAAGGCCAACCAAAAGATCATCACTTTGGAGCATAATCTTGTCGACCACGTGAGAGAGTCTCTAAAGAGTGAGGAACCAGTCAGTAGTTATCCAACTGAGCCTGTATTCTTCTTGCCACTTGAGTACTCTGGAAAGAGTAGCACAGACAAGATCAAAGAGATCAGAGAATCATTGGTCAGAGAGAAGGCTGACTTTGTTGTCATTACTGCATTGGACGAGGTGGCATGTAAGTTTTAAAACAAAACGACACGACCATTATTGTCCTAGACATTAATATTCATATCCTATCCACCTGTATAGGGCTGCTCAACTTGAGGGGATCAGACGTTACCTTCAATCCAGTCTTCTTATCATATGCCATCGTTGGACATACTACTGCCCAATTGTTCATTAATGAACAAAAGGTACCAGCTGATGTTAGAGCAAACCTACCTGGTGTAGAGATCTGTTCGTATGACAGCATCTACTCCACCTTGAGATCCTACTCGGAGCAGAAGAAGAGAGTCTGGATAGACCCAAGATCAAGTCTGTCCATTTACAATTGCGTCAACAAGGACAATCTCATTGAGAAGGACAACCCAATACTCCTAGCCAAGGCCATCAAGAACCCAGTAGAAATTGAGGGTTTCCGTCAGTGCCACATTCGTGACGGTGCTGCCCTCGTCCAGTACTTGGCTTGGCTCGAGGAGGAGATCGTCGTCAAGCACAACTCCACATTGACAGAATACTCTGCTGCCCAGGTCCTAGAGAACTACCGCACCAAGGTTCATGATTACATCAGCCTTTCTTTTGCATCCATCTCATCAATTGGTTCCAATGGTGCCATCATTCACTACAGCCCTTCAAAGGAGACGTGCAAGACAATCGATAACCAGGTCTATCTTATAGACTCTGGAGGCCAATACCGTGATGGTACCACAGATGTCACAAGAACAACACGCTTTGGTACTCCTACCGACCATGAGAAGCAATGCTACACTCGTGTGTTGAAGGGACACATCCAACTGTCCATCCTAAAGTTCCCACCCAAGATCAACGGCTATCAGATAGATTGTATTGCCCGCGTACCATTGTGGAGTGTTGGTCTCGACTATGGACATGGCACTGGACATGGTGTTGGTGCATTCCTCAACGTCCACGAGGGTCCACACAGCCTTACTTTCAGGTCCCTTCCCCATCACTATCTGATCTGTCCCAACATGACTCTGACCAATGAGCCTGGCTACTACGAAGAGGGCAAGTTTGGTATGAGGATCGAGAATGTAATGGTCACTGTACAAGTGCAGCTTCCACACAGCAACTCCTTCATTGGATTCGAGACTGTGACCATGACGCCCTATGAGCGTGATCTCATCATTCCTTCCTTGCTCTCCGAGGAGGAGATGCAGTTTGTCAACAACTATCACGCTGAGGTTCTTCAAAAACTCACTCCATTACTTCAGTCTGACCCACGTGCACTTGACTACCTCAGAAAGAAGACTGCTCCATTGTCAAAGTAATTATTACATTACAACTACTACTACTCTTATCTACCTTTATATAAAGAGATAAATCAACTATAAACTAGCAGCAAATTGACTATAGGAAGGTGAACCGTCTCTTGGATAGAAGCTGTGTACCACATCTATATATAAATGTTAGTTAACTATGCTGTATGCTTGCTAAGATAAGTTTAGACATACCATCTTTTGGTAACCACTGAGATATAGTATTCTTGAGTGATTCCATCTTGACAGGTTTCGCAAGATAGTCATCCATGCCAGCTGCCTTGCACTGATCCTCAGAGTTGTTGGCAGTCATTGCAATGATTGGTATTCTCTGTCCATTGGGCTCTAGCTCTCTGATGATCCTTGAGCAGACAAAGCCATCCATGACAGGCATTTGACAATCCATAAGAATGAGACTAAACTGTTGGTTCTCCATTGCAATTGCGTCCAATATCTTTTGACCATTGGCACAGACCAAACTCTGGAAGCCAAGCTTTGTCAGATGTGCTGTGATCACCTTTTCATTCGTCTTGTTGTCCTCAGCAACTAATATACACTTGGTATTGCCTTGGTTATCGGATACATTGTTATTGCTATTGTTGTTGTTGTTGATGTTGTTGATGTTGTTATTGTTGTGGTTGTTCTTTTGACTAAAAGATAATGATATTATTGATTGGTTAGTGATCGACTTGAAATGATTGTTCGATCCAGCAACAAAGACAAACATACACATTGCTTGGCTGGTGATACTTGAGTATAGCCGTTATCAGTTTGGTTGGTTTGAGTGGCTTGACCAGGAAGGACGAGATGTATTGGTGGTCCGCCAGTGCTGCCGCTCTGCTCTCTGATCCATATACGATCACCTTCTCTGTGGTGATCAATGCTAGCAGTGTTCGAATGTTACCAGACGAGTCAGAGGCAATGACAATATCGAATGGTGATTGAGATTGTTTGGCTTGCTTGAATTGATCGATGGCCATATCAATGCTTTGGCAAATCTTGTAGATATAGCCAAGAGTCTTCAAAACTGTCTTGATTGAGGTACATGCATGTTCGTTCGATTCGACCAACAACACCTACACATCATTATAAATATACCCTATGTTAGAGTCATGATCAATGTAACCAAACAACAACATAAATGTACTTACCATTTTACATTCCGATTTGAAGGGCTTGTACTCTGGATAAAAGAATTGATTGGCCGCTGGTACATCTGTTGGAAGGTATGTAGGAGAGCCAAGCAACAGTTTGAGTGAAAAGGAAAAGTTGGTTCCCTGTCCGAGCTGACTTTCAAAGTGAAGGGTGCCAGACATGAGATTGATGAGGTTCTTGCAATAGGACAAACTGAGACCAGTGCCTCCATGTCTCCTTGAGCTTGAACCATCGGCCTGACAGAATGGCGTGAAGATCTGCTTCATGTTGGCATCCGATATGCCAATGCCAGTGTCGATCACTGAGAATCGCAACGATATCTGATCACCACATTCGTACTCGGTCGATACTTCAATGAGAACATGTCCTCTCTCGGTGAACTTGACTGCATTGGACACCACCTTGACCAATACCTGAAGGATACGTCGACGGTCGCCAATGAGCACAGGTGGCACCGGATGGTCCCTGCTCATAACAAAGTATACATCAATGTCCTTCTTGTTGGCGGCCTCGCTGTGCAGATCAATAATCTCCTCGATCATTGGCACCAGTTGAAACTCTGCAAGCTCCAATGTCATATTGCCCGACTCGATCTTTGAAAAGTCCAACATGTCATTGATCAACGTGATGAGTGTATCGGTGGATCGTTTGATAGTCTCGGCGCAGTCACGTTGTGGGTCGTTCAACTTGGAATCCAGAAGCATTTGTGACATGCCCAATATTCCGTGGCATGGTGTTCGTAACTCGTGACTGATGTTGGCCAAGAACTGAGTCTTTAGATTGGTGGCCTGGATGGCAGACTCCTCAGCCTGTCTATAGCGACTAAGGTCAAAGACAAACGTGATGCATTGTTCTGAGCTACCATCAATCATGACCGCTGTTACGAGAATGGGAACTCTCTTGCCACTCTTGTGTGTGTATGCCTTCTCGATTGGTTGGCACCAACGCTTTGCCTTTAGCTCAAGCAGAGCCCTTGCAGATATCTCGCTAAACTCTGGTGGAGTCAACTTCATCCAGTTGACCTGTCCTTGCTCCAACTCTGATCTACTATATCCTATGATGGATAGTAATGCATCGTTTGCCTATTGTGTGTGTGATGAGAGTAAGTATGATGATAGAGACAAGACACGTCTCTCTCCTACACATACATCAACAATAGTTCCAGACAATGTAGAAAACATCACACCCAAGAGGCTCAGTCTAAATAGTACATTGTATCTCTCCCTGGCCATGAGGAATGTTGAATGTTCTTCGTTGGACAGCGATATCTTTCCAGTTTGCATAAAGTGCTCAAACGATGAACCTGAGCTGATGTCCTCATAGTCGAGCTTGAGCTTGTCTGGGGCTTCACACAGAGTCTTGACTCGCTGACAGAGGAACTCCAGATTGTATTGGGACTTGATTGCGATGTGTGGACCTTCATTCATAAGATAGCTGTAGGACATGCCAACCCAACCAACGTTGTTATCTGCCTCTTTGATTGCAAAGCCTCTAAAGACGTAGAGCATTGGGTAATGCTCCTCTGGTGTAAGGAACCAGTAGAGAAAGTGAATCTTGACGTCGTTGTTGGCAATCTCGTTTGTAAAGGTGTCCTTGAATTGATCGTTCAGTGAGCTTGGTACCCAGTTGACAAAGTCGTCGATTGTCTTGCCCTTGCACACGCCATCCGGTAATCGATCGGCCAGACACTTAACACTGTCCATCTTCTTGAAGCCAGATATTTCGCCAGCAGAGTTTGTGCGCCATATGATCACCGGTAGGTCTTTGCACACGTAGTCCAGCATGTCGTAGTAGGCGCGAACGAGGGGGGAGTGGAAGACCGCTGTAGGAGTGGGGATGCTGACGGGCTCAATCTCGGGGAGCTCCACCTTCTCCTCTATTTGTTGGAAGCAACAGGCGCAGCCATTTAAAAATGGTGAAACGACCATTGTTGCAGAGTACTGTCGGTTTGTGGTGAGATTGCTGACAAACACTGGCATCTCGACACGGTGTCCGTCGAGAAAGGCTGATTGAATGCACTCGATCAGTGAAGTTGTCTCCTCGCTAACGATGCCATTGTTTAGTTGGTAAGACTTTTTAAAGTCGATTGCAATGATTGGGTCGAACTTGTTGACAATGAAACCACCCTTGATCGACGGCCTACGATGAGGTCGGGCATGTGGAAGTGTTGAAGGTGTGGGCAGTTGAGAAAATTCACTCGACAATGTGTCTGGTGATCGAACACGTGACGACGACAATGTTGTGGGAAGGAATGTGGGTGAGGATGGAGGCGATGGCATTCCAATGATAGATTCTATAAGGTTATCTGAGGATGTACCAACGATCTTTAGTAGGTAGGCATTGGCGACACCTGTGTAGATGAGATCATCCTGGTCTCGAATGATATTCAATATTATAAGAGGAATGTCCAATACATCAATGAGCTTCTCGGGACATAACTTTTCAGTCATGATTGTATATTATATATATTATGTAATACTTGTTGTTGTTGTTTGTCTTTACTAGTATATAAATTGAATAGATAATTTAGTTATGATGACAATAGTTTGTTTTAGTTGTTAGTCGTTGTTGTTGGTATTTGGTTGGGAGCACTGTTGAAAAGGAAGTTGGAGCTCCCTACAAATATTTTCAAAAGATGATCTTTGTTGAATTGGTCATCGGATGGTTGGGTGCCAAAAAACTGTCGTTTTTTTTTTTGATTTTTTTTAATTATATTTCAAAATTAACGAACCAGTGTATTTTGTGGGATGAAAAAGTATTGATGTTCAATTTTCACTAGTGAAAAATTAAATTAAAAAATAAATAAATTTGGGTTGATCAATCACCACTCAACTCACATTATTATTATAACCATCATCCTCCCAACATCATTATCAAACACACTATATTTATATATATATCAATTTAGTAATACTTCTTCTGATCAAATCTATCTATTAACATGTCTGTAGAATACATAAACGAGAGTGAAATCAAAGCAGCCATTGGCGATCTCCGCAATGACAAGACACCAACTGATTGGGTGCTGCTGTCCTTTGAGACTCCAAAGTCAAAGAAGGTAAAGTTGCTGGCAAGTGGTTCGGGCGGTGTTGAGGCACTTCTCAATCAGCTGAGCGACGATCTGGTCGGCTTTGGTTTGGTGCGCAAGATCGACGTCATTGACAACTCAGAGACCGTCAAGTATGCCTTTATCCAATGGATCGGTGACAAGGTTGGACTCCTCCAAAAGGCATTCGTCTCCATCGCCACATCTTCCATCAAGACCCTCTTTACTCCATACCATGTGGACTTCCAAATCTCTCACAAGTCTGAGTTATCGTATGTATCTTTGTTTTATGTCTGGTTGCTATAGCTTGTTGTTGATTAACGTTAATCACTCCAATTCTCTACAAACAGTGATGCCATCGTCCATACTAAGATTCAAGAGACATCTGGATCAGGATCAAGAGTACTTGATGAGACTGGAGCACGTCGCACTGCCGCCTCCTCATCAACATCTGTGCGCACTGCAGGTGCTGCTCCAGCTGTCAGCAAGGACGCCATTGCCTTGGCCGACGAATCGAGCTCCCGTGCTGCCCTCAGATCATTCAGGTCGGACGACAGTGGAATCAACTGGATTCTCTTTGGATACGAGGGAAGCTCCATTGTACTTCTTGGTAGTGGTTCGGGTGGACCTTCAGAACTTATTGCCAATTTGAACGATGATATGGTCGCCTACGGTCTTACTAGATCAGTGGAGAAAATCGACAACTCCAACACTGTCAAGTTTGCAAAGATTACCTGGATTGGTGAAGGTGTAAGTAATTTGAGCAAGGGCAACGAGAGAGAGAGAGAGAGAGAGAGATAGACCAGTTTACTAATGTCGTCAACTCTATTTCATTAAATAATAGATCAACAGAATGTTGAGAGCTAGACTTGGAACTCACAGTGGATTCATTAAGGAGTTGCTCTCCCCATACCACGTTGATATTCAAGCGACCACCAGATCAGAGATCAGTGAGGAGATTATCATCGACACTATCACCAAGAACTCGGGCACTCAATCACGTGTGTTGGCAGATGCCGTCTCACCAAGAGCAACAGCTGTTCCCACACGTAGCACAGGTGGTGTCTACAAGGGAACCTCACCATCTTCGGTCCCAACCTCTTCTGGTGCACCAGTCATTGCCGAGGAAGACGTTCGCGCTGCTATCAAGGATGTCCGTAGCGACTCCACCCCAACCAACTGGACCCTCATTGGATACAAGCCCAACAACACCACCCTTACTGTCATTGCCTCTGGAAATGGCGACGCTGACGAACTTGCCTCGCACCTCCAATCCAACATTGTAGCCTACGGTTTGATTCGTGTGCGTACCCAGTTTGACCTCTCAGAGATCACCCAGTTTGTTTGGGTCAACTTTGTTGGTGAGGATATCCCAAGAATGTTCAGGGCCAAGCTCGGAACTCACTCTGGAATCGTCAAGGACGTCTTCTCGCCATATCACGTTGATATCCAGGCCAACACACCCTCAGAGGTCAATGCCGAGATTGTTCTCACCCGTGTCACATCGAATGCTGGCACTCTCAGCAAGGTCCGTTAAGGTGTGTGTCCAGGTTGATTTGTCACACAATCATCTTGTTAGTACTACAATCATAACAACACATACATGCTCTCCAATCACATCAACAATAAAATCATAAATGTAACTCTAGGTAAATGACATGATAGATAGGAGGGACAATCCAACTCATGAAGTGTGCAATGACGTTGGGTCTGCCTCAGTTAACTATTATGGAAACAAAACAATATTTAATTTACAGAGGGCTTATCCATTCACCTGATGCTTTGAAGCTACAGATGATGCAGTAGAAGTTGGAGCATCGACCAGTTGTGACGCCAAATCTATTCCAATCTCGTCGAGTACCTGGTTGAGGATCTCTTGTGATTGTTCCTCTTCACCGTCCTGTTGCATGACATCGTCCATAGTGTCGTTCATCATTTCCTCCTTCATGTCCATTTTATCTGACTGTTGTTCAAACTCCATCATAATCTTTGTGAATTGAGGTATGTTCATCTGTCTGTTCATTACCATCATTGCCTTTGTCACTCCCTTCATTGCCTCTGCCATTGACTGAGTAGATTGTAGTGTCTAGTATAGTATAGTGAGTAAATCATGAAGATGTGAGTGAAAGAGAGAGAGAGAGAGAGAGAGAGAGAGTTGTTACAAGAACGATACCATACCTGTATTCTAAGACTAACTGCCTGGAGTTGTGTCTTCATCTCGTAGAACTTTTGAATGTGGAATCTCGTCCTCACCAAGTCCTTTGCCATGATCTTGGCAGAGTTCATCTGTCCTTGTTTAGCCATCTTTTTGATGTCAATGATGATCTTCTTCTCTTGATTCTGCAGGCCGACTCTTTCACGATCCAGTTCTCTCATTGACTTATTCAATGCTCTCTGGTTCTCTCTAAGAACCTCTGTGGAAGTGTGAGGAGGAGGAAAGAGTTAGATACTTTAAGATCAATGTGAAGCGCAACTTCAACCACGATCTTTCACAATGTCAACCTTTTGGTGTCTTTTGCTTGCCAAATAGAAACATGGTTGTGTAATGGTATATAAAGTTATCAATAATAATAATATATATATAAAAGTTATGATATATATAAAAAGGTAAATTGAACATTGATTGACAAGAGGTATTGTTGTTTGTGGAGGTTGGTTGTGTGGAATTGAAACTTTTTAATTTTTAAATTAAATTAAATTATTCTTTGTCCCAAAGAATGAAGACGAGTTGAGTGTCAGGAAGTAGTTCATACATAGTAGTCGTAGGTAGTAGTAACAACAAACAACAACAATAACAACAATGAATAGGTGTCTTGGACTGTTCGGTTCTCCAGGGTCATTGTCTGTATTAGTTAGATGCAGTTTGTTGAATCAGCCCAGTAAATTCAACTGGAGGGTCACCAACTCTCCCATCGTTACTATTCAGCATTCGTACACTACAAAGACAAGTCATATCAATGACCAAGACAACTATTATGATGATTCAGCCAGGTTGAGAATGAGACTTCAACAAAAGGTTTCGAGTGCCGTCAATTCTGCAAACAAGAATACAAAGAAGACAAAGGTGTGGCTGAAGGAGGAGGAAAGAAAGATCGAGCGTCAACAGAATGTTGTTGTTGCCAACAACAATAACAACAACACTATGGATCACTATGAAAAGAGTAGTAGTCGTAATAGCAAATACACAGATACAACCAACATCAACAACCAAAGCCACAACAACAAAAGAAGCATAATGTTCAACAGAAACAATGATAATAACTTTGACAGTAGGACCGTCAATAAGCGAAGCCTCAATGACAACAGAGATAGAGTCAGTAGTAGCACAGGATTTCATAGTAGGGGCAACAAGACGGCCCGCGGCAGCTACAATGATGACACTGATATCAAAAGGAACAAGGACGTTAGCAGCAAATACAGTGGCACTAACTATGACAGAAACCGACCACAAAGCTTGGGCGATAAACCATATAGCCGGGGAGGAGGAGGTAAGTAGATGTCAACATGTCCCACCAATGAGTAATATCTAACATCAGGTCAATGGCGTCAGATGGTGACAAGTATATAAGAGATAATAGATACGTTGAGAAGAAAGGAGTTAGCCGTGGAGGCGACAACTATCGCCATCGAGAGGAAGTCTCTTTTGGTCAAACTCAGAATGATAGATACCCCACAGACCAGTCACAACAACAACAACAACAACAACTACCACCACAAGAGCAACTAGTCAATATCATCGGAATGGCATCAGTATTGAGTGCATTCAAAAACAGAAACAAAGAGGACTTGGTCAGGTTGTTTATCGAACGGAGTGTGCACGAGAGGTACAAGACGTTGCTGTTCCCACTGGTCAAACACTTTGCATCAAACAACATGGTATATCGAATTTTCAACAACAACGATGGACAGATGAACGCAATCACCAGGACCAATAGCCACGAAGGTATCTGCATGGTAGTACGCCAAGCAGCTACACTCACCCCAGAGGAGGCATTTGAGAAGGAGATGGAGCGCATCAGATTCAAAGCCATTGTGCCATTGTCCAAGTCGCCCTTGCTCAACCAAGCCAAAGAACTCATCACCCAACGAGTCAACCACGATGGTACCCGTCCAGTCGTTGTACTTTTGGACAATGTTGGCAATCCATATAACATTGGAACAATCGTGCGAGCATGCACATCCTTTGGTATCAGGACTCTGTTTGCCTACAACGACCCAGACAAGAATGAGAGTGGGCGAGTCAACCCTTTCTCATCGAGGGTCTACCAACTGAGCCGTGGTGGAATGGACCACATTGACCTGGTCCATATGGAGGCGCGCAATGAGGTGATCAACATGATCAAGGAGTTCAAGAAGGAGGGATGGAGGGTGGTTTCGACCGCTGGCAACAAGGACATCAGCAATGTGGCGCCTCTCTACAGTGACGATGCTACAAAGACTCTTGGCAACATTAACAGTCCACTGGTGCTTGTGTTTGGATCTGAGTCAGAGGGTATCTCTAAGGGCATCATCAAATTGTCTGACAAGTGTTTGATGATACCAAGCACTGGACACATCGAATGTCTCAACGTTTCTCAGGCACTGTCCATAGTGTTGGCTGAGTGCCATAGATTGGAGCTCAAGCACGTTAAATCATCTCTAGAGGCTGGTGTCACAGGAGTAAAGAAGCAACAACCAAGACCAAAAGACAGTTTGAAGGAGATAACACCTGAGCTCTTGGGGATAACCAGTGATCAGATATATCGTGATGACATGAATACCAACCGAGATAGCTACGACGACGAAGTGCTGGAGGAGGGCCTTGAAGAGGACCTAAGAGACTATGATGAGATGATCCAAAAGGTTCCTCGTAGTTTCTCATCACAATGGTGAGGAGCGACTCTACAATAAATGACGTGCTCAGCAACTTGTGGACATCATTGTGAATCGATTGTCAAGGTAGAGTACACTGTAGGTTGTTGATCGTTCACATCAATTGGTAGATGTTTGGCTTCGATCTTGAGGTCGTCAATAACTACTGGTGGTGATGGGCGAAACCAAACTGACAAGTTTTTCAATCAAAAAACAAGAAGAAGAAGTTTCAAATCATTTTTCATTCCATCTTGACAACAGTCTATCTGATAGATAGATAGATAGATAGTCACAGTGAAGGAAGAGAGATAACTCGAGTAATAAGTAGTGTAGAGATGGAGTTGTTCAATCCTGAGGCACTCCAACATACACGGCAACATCAACAACAACAACAACAACTACAACAACAACAACAGATCATTGATGATGACTTTAACATCAGCGAACAAAAGGAGTTCATCTCCACATTATCAAAGATCATCACAACAACTACAAACAATCAACCAGATAGTGACATCGTGATAAACACGAATAACAACGAGGACAACATCAACAACAACGATAACAATGACGATCGCAATCACACAAGTAGCAGTAGTAGTAGCAGAGCAAAGGTGAAAGGAAAGAAGGAGAGGAAAAAGAAACGAATGTCAAGTCCTCCGTTATCAACAACAACAACAACAACAACAACGACAACGACAACATCTACGGCCTCATTGGACTCAAACAAAGCTACACGACATGCCAACACAATGATGGCCTCCACCTACCCAGTTACCTCGAGTACCAAGGAGCAACAACAACAACAACAACAACAACAACATCACAATCACCCTCATTTGCATCAAATCAATGAGCACATCAGTCATATTGTTGATACAATACACGATACTGGTGATATGGTCGTCAACGAGCTAAAGAAAAAGATATTCTCAGCCAAGAAGAGACGCGAAAAAGAGGAACAGGATCCACTCAAAGAATCATTCTCGATAGATATAGGAATGATGTGGCTCCTCAAGAGTATCAGTAGGACAACTATACAGGAACATGTTTGTGAGCGCATTGGTAGACTGCCGCACACTGACTTCCAACTTTTCCTGCCCCAAATAGTGTAGGTAGAAATAGTGGTTTTTTCATTATTCAATTGATGTTTACCATAGTTTGAACCTTACTGACACACCTCCTGCACACCAGTCATATATGTGTAGTATACAAGCAGGAGCCAATCATAGTGATGCTTCTAGAGAAATGTAGACAGTCTTTAATCATTGCTGTGCAGACTTTCTTTCTACTGAACTCAATAACGTGCGATAGACATCCTGGCACCTTTGATAATGCAAGGGAGGTTTGGAAACGTATGTTTGAAATCAAAAGATAACAAAGTCCTTGACCAATACTAATGCCTTTAAAAACAAAAGGTTGTGAGATGGCGTCGATTGGTTACTTTGACCTGTCCAAGCTTGACAGAGCACCTTGTAGGAGGAAGCAGGCTGAGGATATGGCCGTGTCTGACAAGTCCTATTTGTTCATTGATGAGGAGTATTTCGAATCAAAGAAACCTATCAATGAGAGTGACACAATTATCATTATCCCCATTACTGATGCCGACCGTGTTGCTTATGGAGACATCATTACTTCATCATCATCCAAGCAAGGTACATCAATATCTGACCCGTCCCAAACACTTCCCATGCAATCGAATGCTGATCCTTTTGGATCAGATGCCAATCAAGACAATTCAAATATTGAGCAGCAGCAGCAGCAACAACAACAACAACAAGAGATTCAAACATCACGCTCCAAACATTTGAGCGACAGTCTTGGRACAACGCAACGTCTCCAAACAATTGGCATCATCATCACCAAACCCATATACATTTTGCTTTGACATTTTGGATGGCTCCACTCTGGCAAAGAAACTGTTCAACTATTATCCATTCTACTCAGAGATACACTTTATCAACATACTTTCAAAGATTGGAACATTCTTGCTTTCAGTTCCTGGAGTCAATGGCCCTGGCAAGCAACGTGAGATCAGGAATGCCACCTTACGCATCATGCTCAAGCACCTTAACGATCAACTCTTTGCAAAGTCTATGATTATCCTACCAGTCTACCCATCTTTCCATGTCCTTGGCATTGTACACGAAGAGGCGATTTGTCTCAACTCTCGTGATCGTGTTCCATTCATGCTCTACCTCGAGGTGAAGGTCATGGATGGTACATACTTTTTCACAGATACCACCGAGGACATTAGCAAAGTAATCAACACGCCCGACACAGACGACGAGTTGGAGGTCAAGGTAATTGCCAAACATGACACAAGCGATTTGCAGGCAAACAGCAAATTGTTGAATACGATATTTGGAGAGAACTGGAAGACAAAGGAGAACAAGATATGGAGGACCTCTCCCTATCGTTCAATCTCTGGATGGAGATTGATATCATTTATCGTCAAGAGTGGTGATGATCTAAGGCAAGAGCAGTTGGCTATGCAGTTGATCACTCAGTTCTATCGCATTTTTAAAAAGACCAATCTGCCCCTATGGTTGAGAGTATGTATAAACTATGATAATGGTGATGATGATTAGAAACAACATATTCAATATTATGCCTACCTTTTAGCCATACCTTGTGGTGGCAACTGGACAAGACTCAGGCTTGATAGAGACGATACCAGACTCAACTTCACTGGACACCCTCAAAAAGAAGTGTCCCAACTACACAACATTGTTGAATTATTTCATTGATGCCTACGGTGACAATCGATCAAAGGAGTTTATCCTGGCACAGAGCAACTTTATCGAGAGCGTCGCAGGCTATGCATTAGTGTGCTACTTCCTTCAAATCAAGGACAGGTATGTTATTTTCGTTGTCCAGCTCGTACCCGACATTTCCCTGACCACTCCATCTTATGGTTGACTTTATAGACATAATGGAAACATATTGATCGACCGAAAAGGACATATTATCCATATAGATTATGGATTCCTCTTGTCGACAAGTCCTGGTGCAATCAATTTCGAGAAGGCCCCCTTCAAACTGACAGAGGAGATTGTGGAGCTTATGGGTGGAGAGAAGTCTGACAGATTCAAGTACTTTACAGTACTGCTACTGAGTGGCTTCCTTCAAGTTAGGAATCATTACCAAGAGTTTATGATGATGATCGAACTCATGATACCACGTATGTAACCAATCAAACATTTATATATTTAATAACAACTTCAGATTCTAACAACCTTTAATCTAGACACAAACTTGAAGTGTCTCAAGAGGGAAGGAGTGCTGGATAGCTTCAGAGCTCGGTTCCGTCTTGACCTAAGAACAGAGGAGCAATGCAGCGAGTTCATCAATCAGATGGTCAATGACAGTAAGGGTCATTGGACTACCTCATGTTATGACTCGTATCAATACTATACAAATAATATAACAGCGTAAACAGATTTTATATTATCACCAAACCAATAGGTGAGTTCTAGGACTAAACTAGTTGGATCGCCATTTAAGAGTGAAGACGATTGAGCGCGAGAATCTCCACATGGAAATACTTACATTGGGGTCCTTCTGAATCATCGAAGTTGTTTGGTTGGCATGTTGGATGGCGAAGATGTGGTTGTTTTGCTTCTTGGTCTTTGTAGCAGCAGCTGTTGTTGTTGTCGATGATGGCGATGATGCCTGTCTTTTTGTTGCTGACTGGTGCTGCTTCAGATCACTCACACACTCCCTATCAATCAATCAAACGCTGCTCTTTGAACTACTGGTGGAAGTTGTAACTGGAGTTTTGGACTTGAACCGACACTTCTTGTTATTCGCCTCCTGCGTCCTCGTTGTGGAGCCTTCGTTGGCCGGTATGTATCCACTCTTGCTGGTATCATAAATGAGCCAATGATCACGCAAATTCTGATGAGATCATCATCAGCAGCGGCAAACAACTGACATTGTGGAGAGTACCTTCAAAGATTAACAAGAGAGAGCGATAAACTTGGCAACAAGTTCAACTATCCATTTTATTAAAGGTATTGAGAGCCTCAACTAAGAGGCAAAGCACTTCCATGGATTGAGAATAGTGTCCCAAGTTGTTAGGTTGTGTAAGATAACTTCGTAGATATTCAGGTTGATAAAGTACTCGTTCAATGGGAGCTTACTGTAGCTGGGTGATGTCAACACAAGAAGGTATCCAGAGGCATGATCGAGTGTGAATGTGCACATGTTTCCTTGGAAGGTATAGACATTGTCAACATGGAAGATCACTCTGACTGTGTTGGTGTACAGGTCGACCAAGCCAAAGGAGATTGGACCAAAGTAGTTTGATGGATCGATTGAATGAACGCCAACAAAGAGATTGCCTCCATAGAAATAGACTTCCTTCTCAGAGGGAAAGGCAAAGTCAAACTGGAGTGAATGTAAAGTGAAACATTACATTACAATTACTTGCTCACAATGTTGTACTTGGCAATGGTGATCCCAGGATCTTCAGTAGAAGAGCCAAAGATGATGTAGTAGGTCTGAGTGGACTGGTCATACGCACCAGAGTTGACCCCACCTAATTGGCGATTGTCAAAGTTGATGTAGCGTCTGTAATGAACAAACGCTTGGTAATTCGAACTTGAATGTTGATTTCGGCTGAAGATATAATTACTATACCTGCCTGCCAAAGTCCTCGATGAAAAGAGTGGAGGTGCCAAACGGGGATACAGGCATATACACAACATCATTGGCCGAATCATACCCAGTAATGAATCCATTTGGATTGTAATAGATGGTCGTACGAATGCCCAAAGATTGGAGAGATAGGGCACCAGTCTAGATTATGTGGAGAGTTCAGTCTCTGGGCATTTGATACAGATTTAGCCTCACTTACATTTAGATTGAACCAATTGAGGTAGGTCTGATAGTAGTTGAAGCTGGAGTTGCTTATTGAGCCGCCTCCAAAGATGAGGTAGTCATTACCTTGTTTGGCGAGAATGGAAAGCACATCGTCGAAAGGAAAAGTCTGTTTAACCAAGATGTCGCCACTGTTCAGGTCCATCTTGAAGAATGTATTGCATGGTTGGAGTGGATCAAAGAAATTGATTGTGGTCGGTTGTGGCTGGTCGCAGGTGTCAGAGTGAACTAGAGCTTAAACTCATGAATAAGTACTTACTGTACAAATACTCAACAACAAGAACATGCTAACTCCAATGAGCAGTTGAGTATGTAAATTATAAATAGACATCTTGGAGATAAGAAGTGTATTCAATGAGACGATTTTCATTCGTGTTGTCGGACCGTTGGCACGTAAAGCAAAGAAGTATGTTTGTGTGCTGCTGTCCAGCGCGCCAGAAGGAGATGCACCAATTTGATAGTTGAGGTTGAAGAGGGTACTGACGATGTCGTTGATGATGGAGCGAGTCAGATGATGATACAAGGAAGGTGTGTTAATGATGATAACACGCTGTACATGGTCGTGATCGTAGCAGTGGT
>NW_012236511.1:558362-566791 GCF_000787575.1 Acytostelium subglobosum LB1 | reverse complement strand
TTAAGATAGAAGCACCAAGATTTTTCCGCTGGAGGTCTGGACGCTTGTAGTAACCACTACAATAGACGTACAACCTGGTTGCCCGTTCCAGGATCTGCCGGCATATGTTGATGTTGTTTGAGGAACCAATCTTTGAGGCCTTGTTGATTCGATGTGAGCCTGTACGTAGGTGTCAGTCTTTATTCAACCAGTACCAGTGACATCTAACTAACGAACTTACACTCAATAGCAAAGTTGGCAAACCTGTCCAAGTTGGAATATTTCTCCAAGAAGTACCCAATGTGGTACACCAAGACGTGCATGTATGATGATACATAGGTCTTTGGATAGAGGCTGACAAAGTTCTTGCCAAAGACCTTGGCATACTCCAACCATTCTTGTTCTGTCACCTTGCTCTTCCTCTTGACACACATAATGACGACAGACATGGTCTTGGACAGCGCGCATCCATCAAATGATATCTTTAGGTACAGCTTCTCACCTGGTCTCAGATTTGGCCTCTCCTTGTCCAACGCTTTATCAATCAATGACCTGAGAGTAGCATAAGATGCCTTCCGGCTCTCCTTGTCGAACATACAGATATGCCTAATTGTCTCTGGTGGTATGTGAACAAGGTCAGCAATCAGATCAACTTTCATGAATGTATGTTGTTGCCAATGATACTCACCAGTTTGTATTTGCTTGACCTTAGATAGACTGTACTTCTTGGAGAGTTTGAACGTCTTCCTCAGCCTCATCCACATGGCGTCTGGTATCTGCAACTCATCCTTGAGTTGCGACAAGTCGGTGAGTGGCACATAGGTCTGGTCCATCTCGTTGGCTGATTGGACTTCAATGCATCTCACACATGTAGGTGGACACTTGTGAAGGTCTGTCACTCGCTCATGTTGCGACAGATTGCTGCTCTCGAAGCTGGTCTTCTTGGAATCACATGTCTCATGCCTGCACGCTTTGTAACCAACTGGAATTGGAACTGGGCCAGCTGGAGGAGGTCTCTTGGATACGCACAACACGCACTCGCCTGTGGTACACTCTGTCTGATGATGCTTTCGGTAATGTTTGGAACGTGCTTGAGTGCTGGCGTATGTACGACCACAACTGATATGCTGACATGTAACTTGCACCATTATATATATATATATATATATATACAGATAACAGCCGGCCGCCAAGGCAAGCCTTTGAATGACTCTGTCAGCCGTACAGCTCGTGTTTTGAAGGACTCAGACATCAATCATTCAATGACTCACCACCTTGGTCTTTGGACATTCATTGAGATAACAGGTGTTTATCTCAACCCATCCCAGACACCTCTTTGGATTGATCGACCGACCAATGCTTTCTTTGACCTGGGAAGATGGACACCACCACGCAAAACATCAAAAAAATGTTGCATAAAGCACTATGTCTAGTGGGGGTGATCCTCCTTTTATGAACTTTTGAGACCCCTGATGAGTGAGATCAGCACCAGACACCCCCTTTGGACCTTGTGGACACCACCACGAGAAAATTGTTGTGATCTCCTCCAGGATCCCAGTTGGATCATCATGCAAGTACCTTGCTAACAACTCACGTTGCAACAACATCTTGCGCAGGACGTTCTTTACCAGTCGTACTCTGATCTCAGAGTGGCCATTAGGGTTGTGGCGATACGGTAGACTCATGTGTATCTCGACCTTCTTAGCCTTCATGTATTCAACGAAGACATGAGCTGTGAACAATGGATCGTTATCAGTTACGATCTCACTTGGTCGTGGAAAAGTGCAGAACATCTCTTGTAACAGATCAATGATGTCCATGCTCTTCGCACCCTTGATCAATGGCTTCAACCATGTGAATTTGGAGAATCGATCGGACACCAACAGTATTCCGTCATACTCTATACCAGTTTTAGTAGTATGAGTGGACAGCTTTGGAATTATATCCATGGTGATTGATTCAAACACATATTGTGGAATGGCTAGGGGCTCCAGCAAGCCCATCGTCCTCGGTGGATGGTCACTGCACAGCTTGCAAATGACACATGACTGTACGTAGTTGAGGATGTCAGCGTTCATCGTCAGCCAATAGTATCTACGTTTAATCTTCTCGCTCGTTCTCTTGTGATCAAAGTGTCCTCCTAGCCAGTGATCATGGTGGATGGATATCACTTTGCGAATGACCTTCTTCACACGTGGAACAATCAGCTTGTTCTCACTCGTCAGGCGCAAGCCTCTGGTATCGACGGTGTAAGGTGTCTGATCACGGTGCAACGTCTTCTCGTTGACTAACTTGTCCTCTATCTCGTAGCCAGCTAGTATCAGTGGAATGATGGTATCATCATCAAAGGCATGGAGCATATTCAGTTCGGACAATTCCTCTATACTGCGAGCGGAAGCGGTGGTAGCAGCAACAGTTGCTGTGTTGGTCACATTATCGACAGATGCGATATGTTTGGCGAGTACAGGTTCATCTGGCATGGGGATGTCATCATCCACATCAATCGATTTGTTTGATCGGACGCGCTCCATCAACTCTTTGACATCAATTGATCGACTGCATGCATCAGCATAGATGTTGGACGAGCCTTTGATGTACTCCAGTTTGGGATTGTACTTACTTAGGATCTGTATCCATCGAGTAATACGATCACTGATCGGATATTTACATTGCTCATACAGGAATACAATGTTGCGGTGATCACAGTTGATCGTGATTGGATAACCAAACAATAAATAATGATTATCAATCAGAGCAGTTACTGCAGCCAACATCTCGCGCTCAAGCACCGTGTAGCGAAGTTGACTGTCGTTGAATCGCTTAGACCCATACAGAATGTGTCGTCGCTCTCCATCATCACCCAGTTGGTAGATCACATAGCCAATCGCACCTTTGCTTGCRTCACTGTCGCATATGAATGGACGATCAAAGTCAGGTAGGTATAAGATTGATTCATCAGACAATAATGTCTTGAGATGATTGAACAGCTGATCATCTTCCTCAGTCCAATCAAACTTGGCTCCCTTCTTCATGAACCGTCCCAACTTCAGTGTGGTAGCTGAGTAGTTGTCAATGTAGTGTCTGTGGTAGGCAAGCAGACCTAAGAACCCGGCGAGTTGTTCYTTCGAGTGTGGTCTCTCCCAGTCATGAATTGCTTGAAGTTTTGCCCGAGTGGGTTTGACAGTTTCCCCATCGATCTCAAAACCCAAGTATTCCAGTTTTGGCTTTGCCCAAACACACTTGTCTTTGTTGATTGAGAGATGGTTGTCTTCCAGGACCTTCAGTACCCTGTTCACAACCTTCATATGTTCATCAACATCGTCTGATCGAGTGCGAATCAATATATCGTCGAAATATATTATAGTGACACCCTCCTCGATCAGATCTCGGAAGATATGTTCCATGAATGCATTGAAATGAGAAGGAGTTCCGGCTAGGCCCATGGGCACGACGTTCCAGACGAAGGAACCGAACTCAGTTCTCATTCCAGTTTTCAGACGCGACTGCTCATCCTTWAGYAGGAGCTGGTGATATCCTCGAGCCAAGTCAATGGCAGAGAACAAYTTGTATCCTTTAGTCGACATGATCAACTTAGAGATGTTGGGTATTGCGTGGTGTGAGTAGTGACTGACACTATTCAACGCTCGGTAGTCAACCACACATCTATACTTGTTCGTGCCAGGCTTCTTGATGAACATCACAGCAGCACCATAAGGTGATTCAGCGCGAGAGATCCAGCCCCTCCTCAAGTAGTCCTCCAGTTGAGCTTTGAGCTCACCCTTCAGTCTGTGGGGTACAGGAAACATCGAAGGTTTAGGTATCTCTCCATTGGTGAAGATCTCATAGTCCCACCCAGGTCGACTCACTGGTAGAGTCGTTCTCTCTCTGCCAGTTGATTCCAATAAAGTGCAAAACTCATTCACGATAGTTTTTGACAATTTTGAAATGTTGCGGCCCATTGCTTTAGTGCCATCTTCTGTGGGGTTGAAAGTCACATCGCCAGCATAGCATATTTCAGATACTCTATGCAGCTGACCCCCCACATACACAGTAAAGGTCTTTCGTTTCGAATCACCCAGAGGTACTTCCTGACGTCGACCTTTGTCATCATTAAATGACCACTGGATTGAATGATACAAGTAAGAATTAAAAAAAACATTTATATTCGACGAGGGTGTAGTCTTCCCAATGATGAGTCGTGGTATACACAATTATTCATTGTAAAATAGATATTATCTGACCTATACTACCAAGATAAATAACTGAACTGTCACTTCAGTGAATTGTAATAGATACACCTGAATATTAACCTAATTAATGAATAGTTCAGTTACAGATCAAGGTTAATAACTATTCACCTGAACTTACGGAGCATTGATGACCAGATGTTTGAACCAAAGTCGAGTGTTGATGCGGTGTGTTGAAGATGGTCTCTACCGATCAGTATCGAGGCATTCTCATCACAATCAATCACTTCAAAACACACAGACACAGACACATAAAGACCAAACTTGTTCTTTACTTTAAGTTCCTTTACAGTTATGCCCTTAGAGGCTACAGTTGATCCATCAAATCCTCTAAGTACAGTGTCGGACTTCTCCAATGGCATGTTGTGAGCCCAGTGCGCAGGCAAGACTGAGGTGTCAGCACCCGAATCAATCTTGACCTTGGTCAGCCGGTCGTCATCAACAATGGCAACAGTTGAAATCTCCTTGGTCTTGCCTGGTGTCTTGGTACCAGGGTACGTCGACTTGGCCGGTTGTTTGGACTTGATCCATTGTGCCTTCCTCTCCTCAGCTGCCTTCTTCTCCTCTTCAGTGCGGACGTCTGGCAACGGGCAGTTCCTCAACTGATGTTTGAGAGACTTGCATCTGAAACATCCCTCAGGTTTGGGAGTAGACGTGGAAGTGTGCTCCAGCTTTCTCTTCTTATCAGTAGCCGTCTTGATAGCATCCTTGGTCAAAGGTTTGTTATCACCCTTGGGAGTGTTGTTGTTCTTGGCAACACTCTTGCTCAGTTCAGTGACCATCGGCGCTAACTCACCAGTGTAATCCGCACCATTGAGCAGGGCTCCTATTCACATATCATGACTCGAAGTTCAACCGAAACCGATTCACATCCGACCCGACGGTTCAGTTAAATAAATTTCAAATTTTCACTCACACACAGACTATTCGAATCTATTCGAAGTTGGCGCGGTTTATTCACTTTCTAGACAACAACGGACGACATCGACACAACAAAGACATTTCATTCAAACGAAACAACTACATTACAAATATAATATCCTACTACTCTTAGCAATGCTCCGTAAGTTCAGGTGAATAGTTATTAACCTTGATCTGTAACTGAACTATTCATTAACCTAATTAATATTGCATCCATTAATACAAGCAAGCGAGCGCAGCATCACATGTAGACTGTCTAGAATGACAAGAGGGTCAACAATTAATGATTAGGCGAGTAAGAGAGTGCAGTCTCACTTATAGACTGTTTAGAATAATAAGAGTCAACAAACAATTAATTATTAAGAGAGTACAGCGAGTGTATCCTCATATGTCGGCTGTTAGAAGGGATAGAGTAAACAATCGATTAATGATTAAGCGAGTAGGAGCGAGTGCAGCCTCACATGTAGACAGTTTAGAATGATTAGAGGGTCATTAATTAATGATTAAGCGAGTAAGAGCGAGTGCAGCCTGTACATGGAATGGAGAAAGAAACATTACAGACGGCTTGGAAGACTCTACATGATGAYGAGCAAGAGTAGCTTCATATCCAATTGGCGCCATCTGGACACAATACAGTACGTATAAAGGTAGCGACAAGGTCAACGAACGAACAAACAAACAAACAATCAATCAAATTAATACCTTATATTATTATTATTATTATTATTATTATTACATATTTACATAATGTCTAGTGATTCTGAATCATCTACATCATCATCGTCTTCGACGCCACCATCATCGGCCTCAACCCTCGTCGCATCCAGGCGCTCCAACCACTCTGAGGTCTGGGAATTCTTCGAGCGGGAGATCACCTACTACACCAAGGCGCAGATTGAGAGCTTTGGCCCCAAGAGCAAGATCAGGAAGAGTGCCAGACCAGACGAAGAGAGTGGTGGATACAAGGTTGACCTTGCCTGGTGCAAACGTTGCACAGGCAAGAAGGCGTGCTACAACATGGCAAGCGGCAGCACAACCAATCTGTGGACACACTACACAGACAAGCATGCGCCCAACCTCTCCATTGCAATGGACAAGTACCTAGACAACAGTGGCAACTTGCGAGACACTCCGAGGATAACCATGGTCAAGTGGCTAGTGATGAACCATCAGCCCAACCTCATCGTCGAGCAAAAGTAAGTAATACAATCATCCACCGCCATCCATACTCAATCAATCATCTTTGATAGTCGTTAACACTTTTCTTATCATCAACCTCAACCTAATAGATTCTTCAAGGAGATGATCGACTCATTCAGAAAGCAGCCAGAAGCGATTGTACCAGGTGCTGACACCATCGCAAGAGGTATGTACAATAATATTATCATTATATACTCTCCAATGTTCACCTACAGTATGCTAACTTTACATTAATCATTCATTCACTCAGAGATCATTTCTTTCCATCGCACCCTCCAAGAGGCAATCAGTGCCCACCTATCCAAGCTTACGTGCAAGGTATCGGTCACCTTTGACATCTACCAGGCCAGGTACACTCTCGCTTCCTACTTGGGTGTGGCTGTACATTTCATTGAGAATGACAGACTTCAACATTTATTGTTGAGCTTTGAGCCCTTCCCAGAGCAGCACACTGGTATTATTATGTGTGACAAGGTAGTCGAGGTATTGGACCAGTTTAAGCTACTTCCCAAACTGCTCGCATCCTGTACCGATAACGCCACGAACAACGACACTGCCGTCAGCAATCTCGAGGTAGTGTGTGCCACCAGATCAGTCCCCTACCACGGTGTCGAGAGCCACGTCAGGTGTATCGCTCACATCATCAACCTGGTGATTCGCAGCTTTCTCCAAGAGGATCAAGTCCACGAAGTTGTCAAAGGCTTCAAGGAGCTCTCAAACCATGTGAGAGAGACTCACAAGTCCAAGGAGGCCTACCGCCTCATTGTTGGATCGATCCCGCCCGAGGACGTTGAGACGCGCTGGGACTCCAGGTATCGCCTCCTCCAATATTTCCTCGACCACAAGGATGCCGTCATCACCTACCTTGAGGAGTCCACCGACAAGACATTCCAAATCAACTGGGAGAAGCTGGAGGCCATCCAACCGACACTCGACATGTTTCATTATGACTCTGAGGGCCCACCACGACTGAGTTGACACCAAATACTATATGAACAATATTAACGGCCCAAGCTCATGGACATCAATAAGCTTGGGCTGTTAATATAGTTCATATAGTATTTGGTGACGAACTTGATGGTCACACTGGAGTCCGAGAGACTGGCAGTATTGGGTGTGATAATGTCGTTCAGGTCTGAGAACGAAGTCTCGAGGAAAGTCGTGGCACCTTGCGCACCAAGATAGTCACGAGCTATCTTTGAAATTAGGGGAAAGGTAACAGAGTTGACGGCCCACCACGACAGAGTGTTGACACTGCTAGGGATGCGAGGATGGAACAAGAACCTTCTCAACTCTGAGCAGCATGACCAGCCCAACAATCGTAAATAAATCTTCAAGTCAATCGAATGAATCGAATATAAATAGAATGAATATGAACAACTGTTAACTTGTCAAATGATTATTTGTATTCATAACTCGTCGACAGTTATTCACCAATAATCGGGTCGGTTGGTCATCGTCCCAAAAATTAACTATATCCGATGAATAGGAGCCCTGCCATTGAGATACAGGTCACTTGGCAAATTGCTACGGACAGAAGCAGGGAAGGCGGAAGTGAACATGACGGTCTTGAACGTCTTGAGGTCCTTGACGCCCGATGACTCGACAGCTGCACAGGCCTTCCTGAACTTCTCGGTGAAGGCAGAGACATCGGTATCACCAGTGTAACGCAAGTTTGTCAATTCCCTCACCAACTCAGTGCGTGGTTTGTGGGAAGCGAAGCGATTGATCATTGCGCTGGAGAACTTGTTCCAGTTGGTAACACGGATGTCCAAGCCAAGAGACTTCTGAGCCTCCGGTGTCATGGCACTCCAGATGGCGGATATGCGCATTACTTCATTCAAGGCCATGAGGACTCTGCAGTTCTCCTCGAAGTACTTGTTGAAGTCATCAGTAACAGTGAACTTTGGCAACTTGGCTGTGGGCATGGAAAGTTGTCTGGCACTCCTTTCAATCAGTTCCACAACGTCAAGCCTGTCTGGATGTGGAGATATCATAATTACGCCCATTACGCTCTCCACCAGCTCGTTCTTTTTCTCCCACTCCATGTAAGTGGTCAGTCCCGGTTGGGACGCGATTAGT
>NW_012236511.1:556210-558262 GCF_000787575.1 Acytostelium subglobosum LB1 | reverse complement strand
CGGTAGGCAGGCGTCATAGGGTAACCGTGGCTCATGGCACTGGCTTGCAATCCGAGCGCTTGGACGCGGTTGTCCAGGTGTTGGGCGAACCGGTTGTCAGGTTGGCGCGTACGAATTCCACTATCGGTTGGCTGCTCCCTTGGATACAGTTGAAACAGGTGTAGACGCAGTTGGCACATTCTTGGGCATGGTAGGCGCAGGTTTGGCAACCTTTGGAGCAGGCTTGGATCCTGCAGCTGAAGGACTGGCATCAGGTTGAGCAGGCGGGGTGTCGGACATCGTGACCGCTCCGTACTGGATTGTCGTCGTAATAGAGGTTCCATTGTTTGGTAATTCATCATCATCATTGACATTGACAGTAGCATTGGCACCAGCAGCAGCAGGCTCGGACACACTCCCCTTCGACTTGTTGGCGTTCTCGGCGTTCACAACATCTTTCTCCGTCGCCTTCTCAACTCCCGGCTTCTCCTCCATTTCCACATCAGTATTGGAAGCAGTATCAGACATTTTTAATAGCAGTAATTAATAGTAATATAATAACGATAATAATAATAGGTTCAGTTCCCATTCTTGATACCATGTAAGACTTTAGTGTATAGTTATGGCGTGGATAGTAATAATATAGACAGATAATAGGGGGGTAAGGGTAATTGTTGTCCAGTAGTGACTAACAGTCCCGGGTATTTATTGTGTACGGTCATCCATGAGCGTACGTGTGATTAGTGTAGTCGGTTGTCTCCGCTATCATGATGACCCTCGCCATTATGATGGAGACTCACGCCATATATACAGTCTTGGCTTTGGAACACAATTCTATTAGATGCCAGCTCGGCGCGTGTCATCTATCCATATATATATAATTGTGTAAGCCCAACATGGTATCCACTTATAAAGGATCTCCTTCCAAAGGGAAGGCCACCCGAGATCCTGGGATCATTCAGTCAGGTCCTCTCCCCAAGGTCCATTTCCAACCTCCCAGCGCACCTTCAAGACAGGTGGAAACTCGCAATCCTACGAGTTTCACCAATGCTCTAGAGTTAGTGWCCGACAGTCAAGATCAGTCCACTCTCAACCTAATCAAAGCTTCATGGAGTCCCTCAACACTCAAGGCCTACAACAACTGTTGGCAATCCTGGTCGGAATTTTGCAAACACCAGAATGTATTAGACCTCTCAGCCGAGAAGGTATCAAGATATATTGCCTCGTTGTTCAACAAGAAGCTCGCCGCCAAGACCATCTTAGTCCATCGCTCATGCCTAGCCCAGCTAGCCAAACTCAAAAACAAATCAGACCTCGCATTTGACCCCTTGATCCAGAGAGTTGTATCCGGTATCTCCAAGAGTCGTCCGTCTAAACCCAAATATGATGAAATATGGAACCCAGTCCCTGTTTTCAAATATATTGCCAAGAAGTTTCCAGACAACTCCAAGTTATCCTTCAGTGAACTTCTCAGCAAGACGATAATCCTCATCCGTCTTCACACTTTGTCCAGGTCATCCGACATGGAAAAGTGGTCATTCTCTGGAATTGATATTACCAACAATCTCTTTTACCGCGGTCCTATCACCAGTGCCAAGGAAGAAAGGAACAGTGGAATCCAGTCCGCGCTCACTGTTCATCAATCAGATCCGCCAGCCTTGTGCCCGCTCCGTTCCCTGAAGGTTTACCTCAAGAAGTCCGCCCCGTTCCGATCCAAGTCCGACTCAGACCAGGTTTTTATTGATGGAGAAGGTCATCCACTTACCTACAGTGACTTCTCCAAGATCACCATGAATCTCCTCTCGAAGACCAATATTGACACTTCCCAGTTCAAGTCTCACTCTACCCGTACAGCAATGGCCACTCTCCTACTCCAGTGCAACGTCCCCTTACACACTGTTAAGAAATTAGGACGATGGAGAACATCCGAGTCATTAGAACTATTCTATGACAAGGAAATTATTGGCCTCAAAAGTGAAGACAGGGATTTTGTAGATAGGTTATTCAAAAGATTCATATAATATTAATTGTCTAAGTTCAAGATAATTCTAGAATTATATTTATATAATTCGA
>NW_012236511.1:552620-556110 GCF_000787575.1 Acytostelium subglobosum LB1 | reverse complement strand
GACTCAATAGACAAGTCATTAACAAATATGATACATATAACATTAGTACAAATACATACGGGCAGTGGATCATTTGATTAATCAATAACATTGAAGCTTATTCATCAACTTCATGACATCCATATTTACAACAACAACAACAGATGAAGGTCGATCTATCAACTCCTGACAACGTCACTCAACACCTCAACATAATATATCTTGTTACTCCTCTTATGACATCAACGCGAATTGATCAATATCAATCATCATCATTGAACTACCAAACACCAGATATCATGCATGCCTTTCGAATGCGTCTCGACACAACGATGATGCACCAACATTGTTCAACACATACGTTTGATACACCAACAGATTCAGTACATCTACAGGAATCGATCCATATATAATATGTGACTTTTGAACTTATTCTTACAAAGTACAGCTTGCAGAGACATCATTTCCCTTTACACGCCAAGAGTCGCACTCCAACTGCCACCAACATCTCGATAACACCTACAATAGCATACCAACAGACTCAACACATCAAGGTGAATCGATAGATATATTGGGCATCACTGCTGAAGCTATTCTTTAGCAACACATTCAACAACTGCTAGGATTGTGGCATTAACTACGATCGTCGCACTCCACTGATCACCAACATCGTCCAACAAACACCTATGACACATAATCAGACTCGACCCATCAAGAAGAAGCGATACATATTATATTYATCATCTTTGGAGTAATCTTCATCAACTTGTAGAATCGACATCCAACTACACAGGTAAATACTAATACTAAGGACCGATCGTCGCACCTCTACTTCTAACAATAACTAAAGCCAATCAAGATTATATGTATAGTAATACTCAACACATCAAGATGAASCGATCAATATATTATACATCACTGTTGAAGTGATCCACAGGAATTACAGGCTTGGACAGTAATGCAAAGACGACCAAATACTGCTCACTTGGATTGCCGCACACCAACCAAGGACCAACATCATCCAACAACTCTTTTGATACTCCAACAGACTCGACTCATCAAGATGAAGCGATATATAGCACATTCATTGCCGTTCATCGTAATCTCCTATATCAACGGTGGATCATCAACATCAACAGCTATAGTCCAACAACAATTCAAGAAATCTACTAGTGCTTGGATCCAAAGACATCCAGCACCTGCTGGAACACCAGATCCTACCAACTACTTACAAAGTTCACCTATTAATCATCATCAGACTCGACTCATCAAGATGAAGCTTCATTCATTGTTGGAGTAATCTACATCAATCTGGATCATCCTTAACGGCCATACCATAAATATTCTCTCCCATCTTATTGTCACGCCTACAAATACTTGGCAAGTGTTTATTCAAAACTAGTATCATTTCAATCATACTTATAATAAATACATATACATACAACATACACAGCCTCCCTCCTCCAAGACTCACTCCATCCCCACCTCCACCAACAACATCTTGACATTTGTTGCACCTGCTGGTGACCCGACTGAAGATGCGTGACGAGATCCTACATTCCATTCTGGACACCTTCCTTCCAGTGCGGGACGCCCAAGCACCCACTACGAGGCCATTAAAGTCCTCCAACAGTGGAGACCCGGTGCCTATCAATACACATTCATCAACAATCACGTGATCATATATAATCACTTGGACGAGCTGGATTATCAATAAGGGAGAACAACCAAGTTTTGGACTCTACAGTATATATTTATAGATAGAGGATGTACCAAGAAGGGATCACACTGGTCACTCGATCGATCTTGGACCAGCACATGACGATATGTCGCATCCTCCATCGATTGCCCGTGCTGCCCAAGATCACAAGACTCTCGGCCAAAGAACAAGGTAGCAGAGCCACTCATACTCATGCTACACACTACCGCTTGGTGTTTCGACTTCTAAAATGTGCCAGTTATATTCCTCGTCTCCCTCGGCTACGCCGTCACTCAAATCAATTAACGTGGCCCGATATGCCAGGAAATGTCTATGTGTCTACTTGCTATCCACTAAGTCATCGACACACAGCACTGCTCAAGTCCATGATTAGGCTAAACACGGCTGCTGTGGGGCTCTATGGCCAAAATCAGTGTCAAGCTCAAGTAAAGGAGAAGGACGACGACATGGACGATGACTTTAACAACAACACATAGGATACTTGGTCAAGGACAAGGACTCTGAGAGTATGATGAGAGAAGGTTACATCTAGGACGACGAGGACTTTGACAAAATGAATCACTCATTCGAGGACTTTAAACAGATGCGTCAAGACCTTAAGAAGAAGTTAAAGATCGACAACTCACATCAGCTAGCTGTGGAAGAAGTAAGAGCAGCCCACAAACGACCTCACACAGGACCTAAACCAGTTACATCTTCTGTTCCTCTGGCCCATACTTATCACCATGATACAGTCGTCCGGACAAGAACCAAGCCTCAACAGAGCCAGCTAGGCATTATGAACTTTTGCCCTGGAGAGTGCAACCAAACGATACACTGCAACCTACCTCCCTTCTAGAAGCAACAATTGACTAAGCCGACGGGACCAGCGAGGACTAACGGTGGATACAACAATGCTCCATTGATCACATGTATCCCAACAAGTCATATGGTACCAGATCTTCTCCATGTATTGGTCGCTGTCATCAGAACCTATGTCAAAAATCATTTCAAATGGCTTGAGACATGGCTGAAGATTGAGGTAGATGGAAACAGAGTTGGTAAGCGAGTGAAGGAGAGGTTGTTGGGAGTCATGGCTCGGCTTGGTCCAAAGATACCTGTAATCAGTACCAAGCACAGTGCATCGAAACCTTCATCGCTCGTTGCCCGTTGGGAAGCAACAAGAGTCAAGTTCCAGGCGGCCATTGATATCACCCTTCGTCGCAATGATATGTTCAATCTTGAAGATCTGTTGGCTGGAGAGAATGAGGAGCTGAAGAACAAGTACGATGAGTACAAAGAGCGTGCCCTTGACACTTGGCGCATGCTACACCATTTCTTCTCAACAATGATTGAACCTGGAACAGCACCAGCAATACGTAACGCGGCCACTACTCCCGCCGCCGCCACTCATGCTGATGCCACTCCTGCTGCTGCTACTACTCAGGTTGCCGCTGCTGCTACTCCCGCCGCCACCACCCATGCTGCCACTCCTGTTGCCGCTACTCCTGCTGCCGCCACTCCTGTTGCTGCTACTCCCGCTGTCGCCGCCACTCCTGTTACTGCTACTCCTGTTGCTGCTACTCCTGCTGATGCTACTCCCGCCGCCACTCCTGCTGTTGCTACTCAATCACTACCTTTTTGAAAGGGAGCTATGGTWWTYCCAAGCATATCATATTCGCCAGCTGTCCATTGGGACCGATGGACCAGCATCATCACATCCTACGTCCATTGTCTATGCCATCATGTACCTTGAGGCATTATCTGTTTGGATCGCTTGGCCGCCTTATCAACATGGCCCAGAGGGACGAC